>NC_137768.1:205558-253521 GCF_963264785.1 Psittacula echo
GGGGGCAATGGGGGCAAGGGAGGCAATGGGGGCAAGGGGGGCAAGGGGGGCATTGGGGGGCATTGGGGGCAATGGGGGGCAAGGGGGGCAATGGGGGGCAAGGGGGGCATTGGGGGGCAAGGGGGGCATTGGGGGCAATGGGGGGCAATGGGGGGCAATGGGGCAATGGGGGGCATTGGGGGCAATGGGGGCAAGGGGGGCAATGGGGGGCAATGGGGGCAATGGGGGGCAATGGGGCAATGGGGGGTAATGGGGGGCAATGGGGGCAATGGGGGCAATGGGGGGCAATGGGGGTAATGGGGGCAATGGGGGGGCAATGGGGGGCATTGGGGGCAATGGGGAGCAATGGGGGGAATGGGGGCAATGGGGGGAATGGGGGCAATGGGGGGCATTGGGGGCAATGGGGAGCAATGTGGGAATGAGGTCAAAGGCATCAATGGGGGTCAATGGGAATCAATGGAGTCAATGGGGATCAATGGGTGTCAATGGGTATGAATGGGGATCAATGGAGTCAATGGGGATCAATGGAATCAATGGGGATCAATGGAGTCAATGGGGATCAATGGAATCAATGGGGATCAATGGAACCAATGGGGATCAATGGAGCCAATGGGGATCAATGGAGCCAATGGGGATCAATGGAATCAATGGGGATCAATGGAATCAATGGGGATCAATGGAGCCAATAGGGATCAATGGAATCAATAGGGATCAATGGAGTCAATAGGAATCAATGGAGTCAATAGGGATCAATGGATCCAATAGGGATCAATGGAATCACTGGGGATCAATGGAATCACTGGGGATCAATGGGCACCAATGGGGGCTCAAATCCCGCCCCTTCTCGCGATACTCCCCCGCCCTAACCCCGCCCCCTTCCGGCGCAGACCCCCCTGCACGTCGCCATCTTGGCCTCGCAGCCGGCCCTGGTGCGCCTGCTGGTGGCGCACGGCGCATGCGCGATGGCGCGGGACCGGCGCGGCCGCACGGGGGCGCACTTGGCCTGCGCGGGAGCCGGCGCCGGGGTCCTGCGGGAGCTGCTGCGGGGGGGGCCGGACCTGCACGTGACCGACTACGAGGGTGAGGGGGTCACGTGGTCGGGGGGGGGGGGCAATGGGGGGAGCCCCACAATGTAGACCCCCCATAGACCCCTTTGTTGTGACACCCCCTTTGTGACCCCCATGTTGGTACCTCCCATTGCCCCCATTGCCCCCCATTGCCCCCATTACCCCATTGCCCCCATTGTCCCCATTGCCCCCATTGCCCCCATTGCCCCCATTACCCCATTGCCCCCATTGTCCCCATTGCCCCCATTGCCCCCCATTGCCCCCAGGTCTCACCCCCCTGCACCTCGCTGTGCATTCTGGGTGCCGGGAGAGCGTGGAGCTGCTGCTGGAGCATGGGGCCGACGTGGACGCAGTGGTGAGGGGGGGTCTATGGGGCTCTATGGGGTCTCTATGGGGCTTTATGGGTCTCTATGGGGTCTCTATGGGTCTCTATGGGGTCTCTATGGGGTCTCTATGGGTCTCTATGGGGTCTCTATGGGGTCCCTATGGGTCTCTATGGGGTCTCTATGGGGCTCTATGGGGTCTCTATGGGGTCTCTATGGGGTCTCTATGGGGTCTCTATGGGGTCCCTATGGGTCTCTATGGGGTCTCTATGGGGTCTCTATGGGGTCCCTATGGGTCTCTATGGGGTCTCTGTGGGGTCTCTATGGGTCTCTATGGGGTCTCTATGGGGCTCTATGGGGTCCCCTGACCCCCGGCTCCCCCCCCAGGACATCAAGAGTGGTCGCTCCCCACTGCAGCACGCGGTGGAGAGCAACAGCCTCGAGATGGTGGAGCTGCTCATTAGGGTAAGGGGGGGCAATGGGGGGCAATGGGGGAATGGGGGTAATGGGGGCAATGGGAGGAATGAGGGGCAATGGGGGGAATGGGGGCAATGGGGGGCAATGGGGGTAATGGGGGGCAATGGGGAGCAATGGGGGCAATGGGGGGGCAATGGGGGAATGGGGGCAATGGGGGGCAATGGGGGCAATGGGGGGCAATGGGGGTAATGGGGGGCAATGGGGAGCAATGGGGGCAATGGGGGGGCAATGGGGGCAATGGAGGCAAGGGGGGGGAATGGGAGCGTTTGGGGTCCCCATTACTCTCCTATTACCCTGATTTCCCTTTATAGACCCCCATTCCCCCCCATAGACCCCTCTTTACCCCCCATTACTCCACTATTACCCCCCATAGCCCCCCATTGACTCCCATAGAACCCCATTCACCCCCATTCACCCCCATTGCCCCCATTCCCCCCCATTCCCCCCATAGACCCCCATTCACCCCCATTCACCCCCATTCCCCCCCATTCACCCCCATTCCCCCCCATTCACCCCCATTCCCCCCCATTTCCCCCCCATTCCCCCCCCCCCCCCAACCAATCACGTGCCCGCAGCGCGGCGCTGACGTCAACGCGCAGTCCTACGCGGGCTGCACGGCGCTGCACGCGGCGGCGGCGCGCGGCCACCAGGGGGCGCTGCGGCTCCTCCTGCGCAGCGGCGCCGACTGCGGCGTCCGCAACCACCACAACGAGCGCCCCCTGGCGGTCGCCAGCGACCGGGAGGTGAAGGGGGGGGGCAATGGGGGTGAATGGGGGTGAATGGGGGGTAATGGGGGTGAATGGGGGTCTATGGGGGGAATGGGGGTCTATGGGGGGTAATGGGGGTGAATGGGGGTGAATGGGGGTGAATGGGGGTGAATGGGGGTCTATGGGGGTGAATGGGTGGTAATGGGGGTGAATGGGGGTGAATGGGGGTCTATGGGGGGAATGGGGGTGAATGGGGGGTAATGGGGGTGAATGGGGGTGAATGGGGGTCTATGGGGGGAATGGGGGGGAATGGGGGTGAATGGGGGTGAATGGGGGTCTATGGGGGGAAGGGGGGTGAATGGGGGGTAATGGGGGTGAATGGGGGTCTATGGGGGTGAATGGGTGGTAATGGGGGTGAATGGGGGTGAATGGGGGTCTATGGGGGGAATGGGGGTGAATGGGTGGTAATGGGGGGAATGGGGGTGAATGGGGGGTAATGGGGGTGAATGGGGGTCTATGGGGGGAATGGGTGGTAATGGGGGTGAATGGGGGTGAATGGGGGTCTATGGGGGGCTATGGGCGTGAATGGGGGGCTATGGGGGGGTAATGGGGGTCTATGGGGGGATAATGGGGGTCTATGGGGGGGTAATGGGGGTCTTTGGGTGGGTAATGCGGGTCTTTGGGGGGGTAATGGGGGGCTATGGGGGGCTATGGGGGGGTAATGGGGGTCTATGGGGGGTAATGGGGAATGGGGGTGAATGGGGGTCTTTGGGGGGGTAATGGGGGTCTATGGGGGGTAATGGGGAATGGGGGTGAATGGGGATCTATGGGGGGGTAATGGGGGTCTATGGGGGGGTAATGGGGGTCTATGGGGGGTAATGGGGAATGGGGGTGAATGGGGATCTATGGGGGGGTAATGGGGGTCTATGGGGGGGTAATGGGGGTCTATGGGGGGTAATGGGGGGTAATGGGGGTCTATGGGAGGTAATGGGGGGTAATGGGGATCTATGGGGGGGTAATGGGGGGTAATGGGGGTCTATGGGGGGGTAATGGGGGGCTATGAGGGGTAATGGGGGGTAATGGGGGTCTATGGGAGGTAATGGGGGGTAATGGGGATCTATGGGGGGGTAATGGGGGGTAATGGGGGTCTATGGGGGGGTAATGGGGGGCTATGAGGGGTAATGGGGGGTAATGGGGATCTATGGGGGGGTAATGGGGATCTATGGGAGGTAATGGGGGGTAATGGGGATCTATGGGGAGGTAATGGGGATCTATGGGGGGGTAATGGGGGTGAATGGGGGTCTATGGGGGGGTAATGGGGGGCTATGAGGGGTAATGGGGGTCTATGGGGGATGGGGCCGCTGCTCAGGCCCCGCCCCCTTCTCAGGTCATTGACATCCTCCGTGGGAAATCCTCGCGCCCGGCCCCGCCCCCCGCCCGGGCAGCCAATGGTGAGCGAGCGCCGGGGTCACGTGGTCACGGCGGGGGCGGGGGGGGGGGGGAGTGAGGGGCGTGGCTTCATGGCCCCTCCCTCTTTCCACTCCCCCAGGCCGCTCCTCCCGCAGCCCCGCCCGCCCCCCTCCCGCAGCCAATCAGAGCGCGGCGTCCTCCGGGCTGGCCAATGAGGTGCGGGGCGCCCGCACGGACCAATCGGGGGAGGCAAAGGGACGGGGAAGCCCCGCCCCCGAGCCCCAGCGAGACACGTGACCGCCCCCCCCCCTCCCCCCACCATCCACCAGCATTAAACCGGGTTTTTGGGGTGAATTCGAGTGGTTTTGGGTCAAAACGGGTCCTGGGAGAGCCCCTCCGTCCTCCAGGGGGCGCCCCCTATGGCCTGTGGGTCCTCCAGGCCGCTGGGGGCGCCCCTCAGTCCTCCAATGCTCACACTCTATGGTCTGTGCGTCCTCCAGAGGTCCCCGCTCTATGGTTCTAGGTCCTCCAGGCCATTGGAGGCGCCCCTCAGTCCTCCAATGCTCACACTCTATGGTCTGTGGGTCCTCCAGAGGTCCCTGCTCTATGGTTTTAGGTCCTCCAGGCCATTGGAGGCGCCCCTCAGTCCTCCAATGTTCCCACTCTATGGTTTTAATGGTCCTCCAAGCCCCCACGAGCGCCCCTCAGTCCTCCAGCACTTCAACTCTATGGCTCCAATGGTCCTCCAGGCCTCTGGAGGCGCCCCTCAGTCCTCCAATCGTAGAGCTCTATGGTTCCACTGCTCCCAATCTAAGGCCGCGGGTCCTCTATGACGCCACGGCTGCCCCTCACTCCTCCAGCCGCTCAACTCTATGCTCCCAATGCTCCTCCAATGGGCCCGCTCCATGCCTCAAGGTCCTCCAGGCCTCCGGGGGCGCCCCTCCCTCCTCCACTGCTGCAACTCTATGGTCCCAATGCCCTTCCCCATGGAAGGAGCCCCCCCTCCCCCATTGCCCAATTCCACCACTTCCTGCCCCAAAAGCAGAAGCTGCCCCTCCCCCCCCCCCCCCCCCATCGTGGCCGGTGGGGGCGGGGCTTGACCGGATGCCCCCCCCCCCCCCCCCTTTTCCCGCTATAAAAGCGGATTCCGACGGGAGCGGCTCCAAAGGGAAGAGCATGGGGGGGGGATGGGCACTGCTGGGGCTGCTGCTGCTGGCGCCAGGTAACCCCTCCCCCACCCCCAGCCCCTCCCCCACCCCCAGCCCCTCCCCCACCCCAGGGAGGACCCAGAACCCCCCCCCCCAAAAGGGACCGAATGGGGGGTGGGGGAGGGGTTTGGGGTCCATGGGGCAGGCCCCATGGTCTCTATGGGTTCTCATCACTTCCGTGGTCCCCCTCCCCCACCCCCATTGGGTCCCCTTGGGGGGGAGGGGGGGGGGTTCTGGGTCCCCCCTGGGGTGGGGGAGGGGCTGAGGAAAGGCAGGAAGTGGGGGGTGAATCATGGGGGGGGGGGCAGAGACTTCCCATGAGTCATTGCGGGAGATGGGGGGAAGGGAGGCCTGAGTGTATGGGGCTCTATGGGGTCTCTATGGGTCTCTATGGGGTCTCTATGGGTCCCTATGGCTCTCTATGGGGTCTCTATGGGTCTCTATGGGTCCCTATGGGGTCTCTATGAGGCTCTATGGGTCCCTATGGGGTCTCTATGGGGTCTCTATGGGTCTCTAGGGGTCTCTAGGGGTCTCTAGGGGTCTCTATGGGGTCTCTATGGGGCTCTATGGGGTCTCTATGGGGCTCTATGAGTCTCTATGGGTCTCTATGGGTCCCTATGGGGTCTCTATGGGTCCCTATGGGGTCTCTATGGGGTCTCTATGGGTCTCTATGGGTCTCTATTGGTCTCTATGGGTCTCTATGGGTCCCTATGGGTCTCTATGGGTCTCTATGGGTCTCTATGGGTCTCTATTGGTCTCTATGGGTCCCTATTGGTCTCTATTGGTCTCTATGGGTCTCTATTGGTCTCTATTGGTCTCTATGGGTCTCTATGGGTCTCTATGGGTCTCTATGGGGTCTCTATGGGTCTCTATTGGTCTCTATGGGTCCCTATTGGTCTCTATGGGTCTCTATTGGTCTCTATGGGTCCCTATGGGTCTCTATTGGTCTCTATTGGTCTCTATGGGTCTCTATGGGTCTCTATGGGTCTCTATTGGTCTCTATGGGTCCCTATTGGTCTCTATGGGTCCAGGCCCCCACCTCTCCCTGCGCTGCCCCCTCTGTGACCCCGGCGGCTGCCGGGACGTTTCCTGCCCCTCCCCCAACGCCGTCTGCCGCCGGACGACCCTGACCACGTGGCGAGGTCGGTCTGTGACGTCACGGGGGGGGGGTGGCTCCGCTTCGGTGACGTCACGGTGACACGTGTTCTCGGGGGGCGGGGCCAGGCGGGCGCGAGCTGCGGCGGGAGGAGGGGGGCTGTGACGTCAGCGGCCCCCCCGATGTCGTCATCACCTTCCGCTCCCACGGCGAGGTCGTGACCCTGCGCGAGGAGCGGCGCCCCGCCCCCCCCGCCCCAACGCCGGGGTCACGTGAGTGGGGGGGGACGGGTCTCTATGGGGTCTCTATGGGGTCTCTATGGGGTCTCTATGGGGTCTCTCTGGGTCTCTATGGGGTCTCTATGGGGCTCTATGGGTCTCTATGGGGTCTCTATGGGGTCTCTCTGGGTCTCTATGGGGTCTCTATGGGGCTCTATGGGTCTCTATGGGGTCTCTCTGGGTCCCTATGGGGTCTCTATGGGGTCTCTATGGGTCTCTCTGGGTCTCTATGAGGTCTCTATGGGGCTCTATGGGGTCTCTATGGGTCTCTATGGGGTCTCTATGGGGTCTCTATGGGGTCTCTATGGGTCTCTATGGGGTCTCCATGGGGCTCTATGGGTCTCTATGGGGTCTCTATGGGTCTCTCTCTATGGGGTCTCTATGGGTCTCTATGGGGTCTCTGTGGGTCTCTATGGGGTCTCTATGGGGTCTCTATGGGGCTCTATGGGGTCTCTATGAGGTCTCTATGGGTCTCTATGGGTCTCTATGGGTCCCTATGGGTCTCTATGGGGTCTCTATGGGTCTCTATGGGTCCCTATGGGTCTCTATGGGGTCTCTATGAGGTCTCTATGGGGTCTCTATGGGTCCCTATGGGGTCTCTATGGGGTCTCTATGGGGTCTCTATGGGTCCCTATGGGTCCCTATGGGGTCTCTATGGGGTCTCTATGGGTCCCTATGGGTCCCTATGGGGGGGGCTGCACTTTCGGGCTCCCTTTGCCCCCTTTCGGTTCTGTTCCCCCCCCCCCCCAAAGCCCGTCCCTAACCCCCCCCCCCCCCCTTCCCCTTCCAGCGGTGCCGGGGCGCCCCCTGCTGTGCGCCACCTGCGACGCCTCCGACGGCTCCTGCGAGCGCCCCCTGCTGGCGCTGCGCTGCCCCCGCGCCGGGGACGCCTGCGTCGAGCTCAGTGCGCAGGGGGGGGGGGCGTGGTCAAAAGGGGGGCGGAGCCAAACGGGGCGTGGCTAAAGGGGGCGGAGCCAATGGGGGTGGGGGGGGAGGGGTTAAACGGACGGGGTGACCCCACGTGACCCCGTGTTTTCCTCCCCCCCCCCCCCCGCCCCCCCTCTCTCCTTTCCGGCCACGTGACCCGCAGAGGGGGCGGGGCTGCTCCGCGGGTGCGGCGGCGCGGGCGCGTGCCGGGAGCCGCTGGCGCTGGAGACCGGAGGCGGCCGCCAGGTGGCGCTAAAGTGCTGCGGGAGCGACGGCTGCGAGCCCGGTGGGCGCGGGGGGGCGCTCGGCGAGACTCCATGGTTCCCGTGGGGCTCTATGGGGTCTATGGGGCTCTATGGGGCTCTATGGGGCTCTATGGGGTCTATGGGGTCTATGGGGCTCTATGGGGTCTCTATGGGGCTCTATGGGGTCTATGGGGCTCTATGGGGTCTCTATGGGGTCTCTATGGGGTCTCTATGGGGTCTCTATGGGGTCTATGGGGGCTCTATGGGGTCTCTATGGGGTCTATGGGGCTCTATGGGGTCTCTATGGGGCTCTATGGGGTCTATGGGGCTCTATGGGGTCTCTATGGGGTCTCTATGGGGTCTCTATGGGGTCTCTATGGGGTCTCTATGGGGTCTATGGGGGCTCTATGGGGTCTCTATGGGGTCTATGGGGCTCTATGGGGTCTCTATGGGGTCTCTATGGGGTCTCTATGGGTCTCTATGGGGCTCTATGGGGTCTCTATGGGGTCTCTATGGGGTCTCTATGGGGTCTCTATGGGGCTCTATGGGGTCTCTATGGGGCTCTATGGGGCTCTATGGGGTCTCTATGGGGCTCTATGGGGTCTCTATGGGGTCTCTATGGGGTCTCTATGGGGTCTCTATGGGGCTCTATGGGGTCTCTATGGGTCTCTATGGGGTCTCTATGGGGTCTCTATGGGGGCTCTATGGGGGCTCTATGGGGGCTCTATGGGTCTCTATGGGGTCTCTATTGGGCTCTATGGGTCTCTATGGGGTCTCTATGGGTCTCTATGGGGTCTCTATGGGGTCTCTATGGGGGCTCTATGGGGGCTCTATGGGGTCTCTATGGGGTCTCTATGGGGTCTCTATGGGGTCTCTATGGGCTCTATGGGGGCTCTATGGGGGCTCTATGGGGGCTCTATGGGGTCTCTATGGGGTCTCTATGGGGTCTCTATGGGTCTCTATGGGGTCTCTATGGGGGCTCTATGGGGGCTCTATGGGGGCTCTATGGGGTCTCTATGGGTCTCTATGGGGTCTCTATGGGGTCTCTATGGGGTCTCTGTGGGTCCCTATGGGGTCCCTGTGGGTCCAATCCGGTCTCTCCTGGTTCAGAGCCGGACCCGCCCCCATCGGGGCTGCGCTGTTGGGGCTGCGATGGCCCCGAGCCCCACGGCTGCGACCCCCAAGTGCTGACGTGTGGGGGGGGCCGGACCCAGTGCGCCACGGCCTGGACCTATGGTGGGTGCATGGGTCCCTATGGGGCTCTATGAGGTCTCTATGGGGTCTCTATGGGGCTCTATGGGTCCCTATGGGGCTCTATGAGGTCTCTATGGGGGCTCTATGGGGTCTCTATGGGGTCTCTATGGGGCTCTATGGGGTCTCTATGGGGCTCTATGGGGTCTTTATGGGGCTCTATGGGGTCTCTATGGGGGTCTCTCTCTATGGGGTCTCTATGGGTCTCTATGGGTCTCTCTCTATGGGGTCTCTATGGGTCTCTATGGGGTCTCTATGGGTCTCTCTCTATGGGGTCTCTATGGGTCTCTATGGGTCTCTATGGGTCTCTATGGCGTCTCTATGGGTCTCTCTCTATGAGGTCTCTATGGGTCTCTATGGGTCTCTATGGGTCCCTATGGGGTCTCTATGGGTCCCTATGGGTCTCTATGGGCCTCTATGGATCTCTATGGGGTCTCTATGGGTCTCTATGGGGTCTCCATGGGGCTCTATGGGTCTCTATGGGGTCTCTATGGGTCTCTCTCTATGGGGTCTCTATGGGTCCCTATGGGTCTCTATGGGTCCCTATGGGTCCCTATGGGTCCCTATGGGTCCCTATGGGGTCTCCTGGGTCCTCCAGGCCCCTCGGGGGAGCCGTGGTTGGTCCTGGGCTGCGCGAGCCCCTCCTGGTGCCGGCGCCCCCTGGGCCTTGGGGGGCTGCGGGGGGGGGCCCTGCCCCAGTGCTGCGGGCGGCCCCTTTGCAACAGCGCCCCCTGGCGGCCCCCGCCTTCCTCCGCCCCCCCCCTCCTGCCCCACAGCGGCCTCGTTGTGGGGCTGCTGCTCCTGGCCCCACATCTGTGACTCTATGGGGCTGGGCTATGGGGCTGGGTTATGGGGCAGGGTTATGGGGCTGGGTTATGGGGCTGGGCTATGGGGCAGGGCTATGGGGCTGGGTTATGGGGCAGGGCTATGGGGCAGAGCTATGGGGCTGGGTTATGGGGCTGGGTTATGGGGCAGGGCTATGGGGCAGAGCTATGGGGCAGGGTTATGGGGCTGGGTTATGGGGCTGGGTTATGGGGCAGGGTTATGGGGCAGGGCTATGGGGCAGGGCTATGGGGCTGGGTTATGGGGCAGGGCTATGGGGCAGAGCTATGGGGCTGGGTTATGGGGCAGGGCTATGGGGCAGGGCTATGGGGCAGGGTTATGGGGCAGGGCTATGGGGCTGGGTTATGGGGCAGGGCTATGGGGCAGAGCTATGGGGCTGGGTTATGGGGCTGGGTTATGGGGCTGGGCTATGGGGCAGGGTTATGGGGCAGGGCTATGGGGCAGGGCTGTAGGGCTGGGCTATGGGGCTGGGCTATGGGGCTGGGCTATGGGGCAGGGTTATGCGGCAGGGCTATGGGGCAGGGCTGTAGGTCTGGGCTATGGGGCTGGGCTATGGGGCTGGAATCCCCCCCCCATGCATGACCCAATAAAGGCCTTTTCCCATTGCGCTATGGGGCAGTGACGTCACTTGGGGGGCGACTCCCTATGGGTCTCTATGGCTCCCTATAGATCCCTATGGAGCCCCCTCCGTCCGCCATTTTGTCCCCATTTCCATGGCAACGCCCCCCCCCCTTTCCCCCGCCACAAAATGGCGGCGCCCACCTCGCCCGCTCCGTCCCGCTCGCCCTTGGCCGCCTCCATGGCAGCGCCGTCCGCCAATGAGAAGCGACGAGAGGCGGGGCTCCGCTTGCGTCCAGCCAATCAGAGCGCGGCTCGGCGGCAGCGGGGCGGGCCTTCCGCTGCGCGCCGGAAAGGCGGGAGGAGGAACCAATGGGAGCGCGCCTCCGGAACGAGGCAGCCAATAGGCGCGAGGGGCGGGGCTTTACCTCAGCGGCGTGAGCCAGGGGCCGGAGGACGGCAGCAGCGCCCTGCGGGCTCCCTTCGCGCCCCATAAGTGTGGGGCTGCCCCATAGATCCCGCCCCATGGGCTCCGTTTTAGCCGCCGGCTCCCCCCCGCCGCCGCTGTTACCGGTAGCACCGGGGCCGCCGCCGGGCTATGGCGGGGCCGTGAGCGGGGCCCTGCCCCATGGCGCTGCCCCACGGAGCCCCACGGAGCCCGCCCCGGAGCCGCTGCCCAACCCCGGGGCCTTCGAGGAGTGCCACCGGCGCTGCAAGGGTGAGCGGGGCCCGGGGGGCCCCAGAGAGCCCCATAGAGCCCCATTGCCGCTTCCTGCCCCATAGAGCGCCATTGGGGTCCCCATTGCCCCATAGAGCCCCATAGAACCCCTTTGTGTCGCTATGGGGCAGCCCCATAGAGCCCCATTGCCGCTTCCTGCCCCATAGAGCGCCATTGGGGTCCCCATTGCCCCATAGAGCCCCATAGAACCCCTTTGTGTCGCTATGGGGCAGCCCCATAGAGCCCCATTGCCGCTTCCTGCCCCATAGAGCGCCATTGGGGTCCCCATTGCCCCATAGAGCCCCATAGAACCCCTTTGTGTCGCTATGGGGCAGCCCCATAGAGCCCCATTGCTGCTTCCTGCCCCATAGAGCGCCATTGGGGTCCCCATTGCCCCATAGAGCCCCATAGAACCCCTTTGTGTCGCTATGGGGCAGCCCCATAGAGCCCCATTGCTGCTTCCTGCCCCATAGAGCGCCATTGGGGTCCCCATTGCCCCATAGAACCCCTTTGTGTCGCTATGGGGCAGCCCCATAGAGCCCCATTGCCGCTTCCTGCCCCATAGAGCGCCATTGGGGTCCCCATTGCCCCATAGAGCCCCATAGAACCCCTTTGTGTCGCTATGGGGCAGCCCCATAGAGCCCCATTGCTGCTTCCTGCCCCATAGAGCGCCATTGGGGTCCCCATTGCCCCATAGAACCCCTTTGTGTCGCTATGGGGCAGCCCCATAGAGCCCCATTGCCGCTTCCTGCCCCATAGAGCGCCATTGGGGTCCCCATTGCCCCATAGAGCCCCATAGAACCCCTTTGTGTCACTATGGGGCAGCCCCATAGAGCCCCATTGCTGCTTCCTGCCCCATAGAGCGCCATTGGGGTCCCCATTGCCCCATAGAACCCCTTTGTGTCGCTATGGGGCAGCCCCATAGAGCCCCATTGCCGCTTCCTGCCCCATAGAGCGCCATTGGGGTCCCCATTGCCCCATAGAGCCCCATAGAACCCCTTTGTGTCGCTATGGGGCAGCCCCATAGAGCCCCATTGCTGCTTCCTGCCCCATAGAGCGCCATTGGGGTCCCCATTGCCCCATAGAACCCCTTTGTGTCGCTATGGGGCAGCCCCATAGAGCCCCATTGCCGCTTCCTGCCCCATAGAGCGCCATTGGGGTCCCCATTGCCCCATAGAGCCCCATAGAACCCCTTTGTGTCGCTATGGGGCAGCCCCATAGAGCCCCATTGCCGCTTCCTGCCCCATAGAGCGCCATTGGGGTCCCCATTGCCCCATAGAGCCCCATAGAACCCCTTTGTGTCGCTATGGGGCAGCCCCATAGAGCCCCATTGCTGCTTCCTGCCCCATAGAGCGCCATTGGGTTCCCCATTGCCCCATAGAGCCCCATAGAACCCCTTTGTGTCACTATGGGGCAGCCCCATAGAGCCCCATTGCTGCTTCCTGCCCCATAGAGCGCCATTGGGGTCCCCATTGCCCCATAGAGCCCCATAGAACCCCTTTGTGTCGCTGTGGGGCAGCCCCACAGATCCCCCTTGTCTCTCTCTGCCCCATAGATCCCCATTGCCCCCCAGGCATCGCTATGGGGCAGCCCCACAGATCCCCCTTGTCTCTCTCTGCCCCATAGATCTGTTCCCGGTGCAGATGGAGGGCGTCAAACTGACCGTGAACAAGGGGCTGAGCAACCACTTCCAGGTCACTTGGGGGGCAGGGGGGGAGCTATGGGGCAGGGGGTCTATGGGGGTCTATGGGGCTAGGGGGTCTATGGGGCTAGGGGGTCTATGGGGGTCTGTGGGGCTAGGGGGTCTATGGGGGTCTATGGGGCTAGGGGGTCTATGGGGGTCTGTGGGGCTAGGGGGTCTATGGGGGTCTATGGGGCTAGGGGGTCTATGGGGCTAGGGGGTCTATGGGGGTCTGTGGGGCTAGGGGGTCTATGGGGGTCTATGGGGCTAGGGGGTCTATGGGGGTCTGTGGGGCTAGGGGGTCTATGGGGGTCTATGGGGCTAGGGGGTCTATGGGGCTAGGGGGTCTATGGGGGTCTATGGGGCAGGGGGTCTATGGGGGTCTATGGGGCTAGGGGGTCTATGGGGGTCTATGGGGCTAGGGGGTCTATGGGGGTCTATGGGGCAGGGGGTCTATGGGGGTCTATGGGGCTAGGGGGTCTATGGGGGTCTATGGGGCTAGGGGGTCTATGGGGGTCTATGGGGCTAGGGGGTCTATGGGGCTAGGGGGTCTATGGGGGTCTATGGGGCAGGGGGTCTATGGGGGTCTATGGGGCTAGGGGGTCTATGGGGGTCTATGGGGCTAGGGGGTCTATGGGGGTCTATGGGGCAGGGGGTCTATGGGGGTCTATGGGGCTAGGGGGTCTATGGGGGTCTATGGGGCTAGGGGGTCTATGGGGGTCTATGAGGCTAGGGGGTCTATGGGGGTCTATGGGGCTAGGGGGTCTATGGGGGTCTATGGGGCTAGGGGGTCTATGGGGGTCTATGGGGCTAGGGGGTCTATGGGGGTCTATGGGGCTAGGGGGTCTAAGGGGCTCTGTGGGGTGGGGGTGGATCTATGGGGCTCTATGGGATCTATGGGGCTGGGGGGTCTATGGGGCTCTATAGAATCTGAGGGGTCTATGAGACTGGGGGTGTCTATGGGGCTTTATAGGATGTATGGGGCAGGGGGGGTTCTATGGGGCTGGGGTCTCTATGGGGTCTCTATGGGTCCCTATGGGTCTCTATGGGTCTCTATGGGGTCCCTATGGGTCCCTATGGGTCTCTATGGGTCTCTATGGGGCTGCCCCCCAAGTGACCCCCGCTGTCCCCAGGTGAACCACACGGTGGCGCTGAGCACCCTGGGGGACTCCAGTTACCACTTCGGTGCCACCTACGTGGGCACCAAGCAGCTGAGCCCCACTGAGGTGAGGCCGCTATGGGGCTGCCCTATAGAGCTCCACCATGGGTCTCTATGGGGTCTCTATGGGGTCTCTATGGGGTCTCTATGGGTCCCTATGGGTCTCTATGGGGTCGCTATGGGTCTCTATGGGGTCTCTATTGGGTCTCTATGGGTCCCTATGGGGTCTCTATTGGGTCTCTATGGGTCTCTATGGGGTCTCTATAGGTCCCTATGGGGTCTCTGTGGGGTCTCTGTGGGGTCTCTATGGGGCTCTCTCTATGGGGCTCTCTCTATGGGGCTCTCTCTATGGGGTCTCTATGGGTCTCTATGGGTCTCTATGGGGTCTCTATGGGTCTCTATGGGGTCTCTATGGGTCTCTATGGGGCTCTCTCTATGGCTCCCTATGGGTCCCTCCCTATGGGGCTCTCTCTATGGGTCCCTCCCTATGGGGCTCTCTCTATGGGGCTCTCTCTATGGGGCTCTCTCCATGGGGCTCTCTCTATGGGTCCCTCCCTATGGGGCTCTCCCTATGGGGCTCTCCCTATGGGGCTCTCCCTATGGGGCTCTCTCTATGGGGCTCTCCCTATGGGGCCCTCCCTATGGGGCTCTCTCTATGGGTCCCTCCCTATGGGTCCCTCCCTATGGGGCTCTCTCCATGGGGCTCTCTCCATGGGGCTCTCTCCATGGGGCTCTCTCTATGGGGCTCTCTCCATGGGGCTCTCTCTATGGGGCTCTCTCCATGGGGCTCTCTCTATGGGGCTCTCTCTATGGGGCTCTCTCCATGGGGCTCTCTCTATGGGGCTCTCTCCATGGGGCTCTCCCTATGGGGCTCTCCCTATGGGGCTCTCTCCATGGGGCTCTCCCCATGGGGCTCTCCCTATGGGGCTCTCCCTATGGGGCTCTCCCTATGGGGCTCTCCCTATGGGGCTCTCTCCATGGGGCTCTCTCCATGGGGCTCTCCCTATGGGGCTCTCTCTATGGGGCTCTCTCCATGGGGCTCTCTCCATGGGGCTCTCCCTATGGGGCTCTCCCTATGGGGCTCTCCCTATGGGGCTCTCTCCATGGGGCTCTCTCCATGGGGCTCTCCCTATGGGGCTCTCCCTATGGGGCTCTCCCTATGGGGCTCTCCCTATGGGGCTCTCCCTATGGGGCTCTCCCTATGGGGCTCTCTCTATGGGTCCCTCCCTATGGGGCTCTCCCTATGGGTCCCTCCCTATGGGGCTCTCTCCATGGGGCTCTCTCCATGGGGCTCTCCCTATGGGGCTCTCTCTATGGGTCCCTCCCTATGGGGCTCTCCCTATGGGGCTCTCCCTATGGGGCTCTCTCCATGGGGCTCTCCCTATGGGGCTCTCTCTATGGGTCCCTCCCTATGGGGCTCTCTCTATGGGTCCCTCCCTATGGGGCTCTCTCCATGGGGCTCTCTCCATGGGGCTCTCACTATGGGGCTCTCCCTATGGGGCTCTCTCTATGGGGCTCTCCCTATGGGGCTCTCTCTATGGGTCCCTCCCTATGGGGCTCTCTCCATGGGGCTCTCTCCATGGGGCTCTCTCCATGGGGCTCTCCCTATGGGTCCCTGCTCGCAGGCGTTCCCGGTGCTGGTGGGGGCCATGGACAACAGCGGCAGCCTCAGTGCCCAGGTCGTTCACCAGCTCTCGCAGCGCCTGCGCTCCAAGGTGGCCCTGCAGGTACCGGGATCCTGGGGGATGAGGGGAGAGCGGGGATGAGGGGAGAGCGGGGGATGAGGGGAGAGCGGGGATGAGGGGAGAGCGGGGATGAGGGGAGAGCGGGGATGAGGGGAGAGCGGGGGATGAGGGGAGAGCGGGGGATGGGGGGAGAGCGGGGATGAGGGGAGAGCGGGGATGAGGGGAGAGCGGGGATGAGGGGAGAGCGGGGATGAGGGGAGAGCGGGGATGAGGGGAGAGCGGGGATGGGGGGAGAGCGGGGATGAGGGGAGAGCGGGGATGAGGGAGAGCGGGGATGAGGGGAGAGCGGGGATGAGGGGAGAGCGGGGATGAGGGGAGAGCGGGGATGAGGGGAGAGCGGGGATGGGGGAGAGCGGGGATGGGGGGAGAGCGGGGATGAGGGGAGAGCGGGGATGAGGGGAGAGCGGGGATGAGGGGAGAGCGGGGATGAGGGGAGAGCGGGGATGAGGGGAGAGCGGGGATGAGGGGAGAGCGGGGATGAGGGAGAGCGGGGATGAGGGGAGAGCGGGGATGGGGGGAGAGCGGGGATGAGGGAGAGCGGGGATGAGGGGAGAGCGGGGATGAGGGGAGAGCGGGGATGAGGGGAGAGCGGGATGAGGGGAGAGCGGGGATGAGGGGAGAGCGGGGATGGGGGGAGAGCGGGGATGAGGGGAGAGCGGGGATGAGGGGAGAGCGGGGATGGGGGGAGAGCGGGGATCAGGGGAGAGCGGGGATCGGGGGAGAGCGGGGATGGGGGGAGAGCGGGGATCAGGGGATACCGTTGGGATAATGGGCATGGGCCATAGGAGCAATGGGGGAACGCTGGGATAATGGGAGACAGGGAAGGGGGATGGGGAACACCGGGATACAGGGACCCCTGCGGGGCACCCCATGGAGTATAGGGGCACCCCTAGGATACATGGGGCTCCCTATAGCAGCTATGGGGCGCCCCTAGGATACATGGGGCTCCCTATAGCAGCTCTGGGGCACCCCTAGGATACACGGGGCTCCCTATAGCAGCTGTGGGGCACCCCTAGGATACACGGGGCTCCCTATAGCAGCTGTGGGGCACCCCCTAGGATACATGGGGCTCCCCATAGCAGCTGTGGGCACCCCTAGGATACACGGGGCTCCCTATAGCAGCTGTGGGGCGCCCCTAGGATACACGGGGCTCCCTATAGCAGCTGTGGGGCACCCCTAGGATACATGGGGCTCCCTATAGCAACTATGGGGCACCCCTAGGATACATGGGGCTCCCTATAGCAGCTGTGGGGCACCCCTAGGATACACGGGGCTCCCTATAGCAGCTGTGGGGCACCCCTAGAATACATGGGGCTCCTATAGCAGCTGTGGGGCACCCCCTAGGATACACGGGGCTCCCTATAGCAGCTGTGGGGCACCCCTAGGATACATGGGGCTCCCTATAGCAGCTGTGGGGCACCCCTAGGATACACGGGGCTCCCCATAGCAGCTGTGGGGCACCCCCTAGGATACATGGGGCTCCCTATAGCAGCTGTGGGGCACCCCTAGGATACACGGGGCTCCCTATAGCAGCTGTGGGGCACCCCTAGGATACACGGGGCTCCCTATAGCAGCTATGGGGCACCCCTAGGATACATGGGGCTCCCTATAGCAGCTGTGGGGCACCCCTAGGATACACGGGGCTCCCTATAGCAGCTATGGGGCACCCCTAGGATACATGGGGCTCCCTATAGCAGCTATGGGGCACCCCTAGGATACATGGGGCTCCCTATAGCAGCTATGGGGCACCCCTAGGATACATGGGGCTCCCTATAGCAGCTGTGGGGCACCCCCTAGGATACATGGGGCTCCCTATAGCAGCTGTGGGGCACCCCTAGGATACATGGGGCTCCCTATAGCAGCTGTGGGCACCCCCTAGGATACATGGGGCTCCCTATAGCAGCTGTGGGGCACCCCTAGGATACACGGGGCTCCCTATAGCAGCTGTGGGGCACCCCTAGGATACATGGGGCTCCCTATAGCAGCTGTGGGGCACCCCTAGGATACACGGGGCTCCCTATAGCAGCTGTGGGGCACCCCTAGGATACATGGGGCTCCCCATAGCAGCTGTGGGGCACCCCTAGGATACATGGGGCTCCCCATAGCAGCTGTGGGGCACCCCTAGGATACATGGGGCTCCCTATAGCAGCTGTGGGGCGCCCCTAGGATACATGGGGCTCCCCATAGCAGCTGTGGGGCGCCCCTAGGATACATGGGGCTCCCTATAGCAGCTGTGGGCACCCCTAGGATACATGGGGCTCCCTATAGCAGCTGTGGGGCACCCCCTAGGATACACGGGGCTCCCTATAGCAGCTGTGGGGCACCCCCTAGGATACACGGGGCTCCCTATAGCAGCTATGGGGCACCCCTAGGATACATGGGGCTCCCTATAGCAGCTGTGGGGCACCCCCTAGGATACACGGGGCTCCCTATAGCAGCTGTGGGGCACCCCCTAGGATACATGGGGCTCCCTATAGCAGCTGTGAGGCACCCCTAGGATACACGGGGCTCCCTATAGCAGCTGTGGGGCACCCCCTAGGATACACGGGGCTCCCTATAGCAGCTGTGAGGCACCCCTAGGATACACGGGGCTCCCTATAGCAGCTGTGGGGCACCCCCTAGGATACATGGGGCTCCCCATAGCAGCTGTGGGGCACCCCTAGGATACATGGGGCTCCCCATAGCAGCTGTGGGGCACCCCTAGGATACATGGGGCTCCCCATAGCAGCTGTGGGGCGCCCCCCTGACGCCGCGCTCAGACCCAGCAGGCCAAGTTCATCAACTGGCAGGTGGACGGCGAGTACCGGGGCAGCGACTTCACGGCCGCCCTCACCCTGGGCAACCCCGACATCCTGGTGGGCTCCGGTGAGGCCGGGGGGCAGGGCCCCCGCCCCATTGAGCCCCATTGAGCCCCATTGACCCCATTGAGCCCCATTGACCCTATTGAGCCCCATTGAGCCCCATTGATCCTTATTGATCCCATAGAGCCTCATTAATCCCATTGATCCCATTCAGCCCCATTGAGCCCATTAAGCCCATTGAGCCCCATTGAGCCCCATTGAGGCCACTGAGCCCCATTGAGCCCCATTGATCCTTATTGATCCCATAGAGCCTCATTAATCCCATTGATCCCATTCAGCCCCATTGAGCCCATTAAGCCCATTGAGCCCCATTGAGCCCTATTGAGCCCCGTTGGCCCCATTGAGCCCCATTGACCCTATTGAGCCCCATTGAGCCCCATTGAGCCCATTGAGCTCCATTGACCCCATTAAGCCCATTGAGCCCATTGAGTGCATTGATCCCATTGAGCCCCATTGACCCCATTGAGCCCCATTGAGCCCATTGAGCCCCATTGAACCCCGTTGAACCCAGTTGACCCAATCAATCCCCATGGACCGCCACTGATGCCCATTGCCCCCATGACCCCCATTGCCCCCCATTGCCCCCATTGCCCCCATTGCCCCCATTGCCCCCATTCCCCCCATTCCCCCCATTCCCCCCATTCCCCCCATTCCCCCCATTGCCCCCATTCCCCCCATTGTCCCCATTGTCCCCATTGTCCCCATTGCCCCCATTCCCCCCATTGCCCCCATTGCCCCCATTCCCCCCATTGTCCCCCATTCCCCCCCATTGCCCCCATTGCCCCCATGGCCCCCTCTGACCCCCATGGCCCCACAGGGATCCTGGTTGCCCATTACCTGCAGAGCATCACCTCCAGCCTGGCCCTGGGGGGGGAGCTCGTTTACCACCGCCGGCCCGGCGAGGAGGGCACCGTGGTGGCCATGGCCGCCCGCTACACAGGTACCCCCCTGGACCCCCATTGACCCCCATGGACCCCCCCATTGATCCCAATGGACCCCCCCATGGACCCCCTTTGATCCCCATGGACCCCCCCATTGATCCCAATGGACCCCCCCATTGATCCCAATGGACCCCCCCATTGACCCCCTTGGACCCCCCCATTGATCCCAATGGACCCCCCCATGGACCCCCCCATTGACCCCCATGGACCCCCCCATTGATCCCAATGGACCCCCCATGGACCCCCCCATTGATCCCCCCATGGACCCCCTTTGATCCCCATGGACCCCCCCATTGACCCCCATTGATCCCCATGGACCCCCATTGACCCCCATGGACCCCCCCATTGACCCCCTTTGATCCCCATGGACCCCCCCATTGATCCCCATGGACCCCCCCATTGACCCCCATTGATCCCCATTGACCCCCCCCATGGACCCCCATTGATCCCCATGGACACCCCCATTGACCCCCATTGACCCCCATGGACCCCCCCATTGACCCCCATGGACCCCCCCATTGACCCCCATTGATCTCCATGGACCCCCCCATTGATCCCCTTTGATCTCCATTGACCCCCCCATTGATTCCTCCATGGACCCCCCCAATGGAGCCCTCATTTCACCCCCATTGACCCCTATTCATCCCCATCACCCCCCATTGCCCCCCCATTACCCCATTATGGGGGGGCCCCCCCATCACCCAGTGGGGACCCCCATAACCCCCCCTTATGGTGATGGCAGCACCCAACTGGATCGGGACCTTGACCCTGGGCCAAGCGGGTGCTCACGCGACCTATTACCATAGAGCCAATGAGCAGGTGAGGGGGGAATGGGGGGCAACGGGTGCCGATGGGTGTCTGTCAATGGGTGTCAATGGGTGTCAATGGGTGTCAATGGGTGTCAGTGGGTGTCAATGGGTGTCAATGGGTGTCAATGGGTGTCAATGGGTGTCAATGGGTGTCAATGGGTGTCAATGGGTGTCAATGGGTATCAATGGGTGTCAATGGGTGTCAATGGGTGTCAATGGGTGTCTGTCACTGGGTGTCAATGGGTATCAGTGGGTGTCAGTGGGTGTCAATGGGTGTCAATGGGTGTCAATGGGTGTCTGTCACTGGGTGTCAATGGGTATCAGTGGGTGGCAATGGGTGTCTGTCACTGGGTATCAATGGGGGTCAATGGGTATCAATGGGTGTCAATGGGTATCAATGGCTGTCAATGGGGGTCAATGGGTATCAATGGGTATCAGTGGGTGTCAATGGGCGTCAATGGGAATCAATGGGTGTCAATGGGTATCAATGGGTGTCAATGGGTGTCAGTGGGTATCAATGGGTATCAATGGGTGTCAATGGGTATCAATGGGTGTCAATGGGTATCAATGGGTATCAATGGGTGTCAGTGGGTGTCAGTGGGTGTCAATGGGTATCAATGGGTATCGATTGCCAATGGGTATCAATGATTGCCAATGGGTATCAATGGGTATCAATGGGAGTCAGTGGGTATCAGTGGGTGCCAATGGGTGTCAATGGGTGTCAATGGGGCCCAATGGATGTCAATGGGGCCCAATGGGTGTCAATGGGGCCCAATGGGTGTCAATGCCCCCCCCATGTGGGGCTGACCCCTGCCTCTGCCCCACAGCTGCAGGTGGGGGTGGAGTTTGAGGCCAGCACCCGGCTCCAGGACAGCTCCGTGGCCTTCGGCTACCAGCTCGAGCTGCCCAAGGGCAACCTGGTCTTCAAAGGTGGGTGCCGTGGGCTCCTATGGGGTGCTGTGGGCTCCTATGGGGTGCTATGGGGTCCCTATGGGGTGCTATGGGGTCCCTATGGGGTGCTATGGAGGGCTATGCGGCCCTATGGGGTGTTATGGGGTCACCTATGGTGGCCTCATGGTCTGTTTCTGGTCTCTCTATGGGGTCTCTATGGGTCTCTATGGGGTCTCTATGGGGCTCTATGGGTCTCTTTGGGGTCTCTATGGGGTCCCTATGGGGTCTCTATGGGGTCCCTATGGGTCTCTATGGGGTCTCTATGGGGTCTCTATGGGGTCTCTATGGGGTCTCTATGGGGTCCCTATGGGGTCTCTATGGGTCCCTATGGGGTCTCTATGGGGTCTCTATGGGGTCTCTATGGGGTCCCTATGGGGTCTCTATGGGGTCTCTCTGGGTCTCTATGGGGTCTCTATGGGGTCTCTATGGGTCTCTATGGGGTCTCTATGGGTCTCTATGGGTCCCTATGGATTCCCTATGGGGTCTCTATGGATTCTCTATGGGGTCCCTATGGGGTCTCTATGGGGTCCCTATGGGGTCTCTATGGGGTCCCTATGGGGTCTCTATGGGGTCTCTATGGGGTCCCTATGGGGTCCCTATGGGGTCCCTATGGGGTCTCTATGGGGTCTCTATGGGGTCTCTATGGCGTCTCTATTGGGTGTCTATGGATTCTCTATGAGATCTCTATGGATTCTCTATGGGGTCCCTATGGGTCCCTATGGGTCTCTATGAGGTCTCTATGGGTCTCTATGGGGTCTCTATGGGGTCTCTATGGGTCTCTATGGGTCTCTATGTGTCCCTATGGGTCTCTATGGGTCCCTATGGGTCTCTATGGGTCTCTATGGGTCTCTATGGGTCTCTATGGGTCCCTATGGGGTCTCTATGGGTCTCTATGGGTCCCTATGGGTCTCTATGGGGTCTCTATGGGTCCCTATGGGTCTCTATGAGGTCTCTATGGGTCTCTATGGGGTCTGTATGGGGTCTCTGTGGATTCTCTATGGGGTCTCTACGGGTCTCTATGAGGTCTCTATGGTCTCTATGGGGGCTCTATGAGGTCTCTATGAGGTCTCTATGAGGTCTCTATGGGGTCTCTATGGGGTCTCTGTGGGGTCTCTATGGGGTCTCTATGGGGTCTCTATGGGGTCTCTATGGGGTCTCTATGGGGTCTCTGTGGATTCTCTATGGGGTCTCTACGGGTCTCTATGAGGTCTCTATGGATTCTCTATGGGTCTCTATGGGGTCTCTATGAGGTCTCTGTGGATTCTCTATGGGGTCTCTATGGGTCTCTATGGGGTCTCTATGGGTCTCTATGGGGTCTCTATGGGGTCTCTATGGGTCTCTATGGGGTCCCTATGGATTCTCTATGGGGTCCCTATGGTCCCTGTGGGTCCCTATGGGTCCCTATGGGTCCCTATGGGTCCCTATGGATTCTCTATGGGGTCCCTATGGGGTCTCTATGGGTCTCTATGGGGTCTCTATGGGTCTCTATGGGGTCCCTATGGGTCTCTATGGGTCTCTATGGGGTCTCTATGGGGTCTCTATGGGGTCTCTATGGGTCTCTATGGGGTCTCTATGGGTCTCTATGGGGTCCCTATGGGTCCCTATGGATTCTCTATGGGGTCCCTATGGGTCCCTATGGTCCCTATGGGTGGCTGTGGCCCCGCAGGCTCCCTGGACAGCAGCTGGGTGGTGGCGGCCGTGCTGGAGAAGAAGCTGCCCCCGCTGCCGCTGACGCTGGCGCTCGGCGCCGTCCTCAACCACCGCAAGAACAAATTCCACTGCGGCTTCGGGCTCACCATCGGCTGAGGGCCCGGCCCCACCGACCCCATGGACCTCCCATTGACCCCCATGGACCTCCCATTGACCCCCATGGACCTCCCATTGACCCCCATGGACCTCCCATTGACCGCCATTGACCTCCCATTGACCGCCATGGACCTCCCATTGACCCCCATTGACCTGCCATTGACCCCCATGGACCTCCCATTGACCCCCATGGACCTCCCATTGACCCCCATGGACCTCCCATTGACCACCATTGACCTCCCATTGACCGCCATGGACCTGCCATTGACCGCCATGGACCTCCCATTGACCCCCATTGACCTGCCATTGACCGCCATGGACCTCCCATTGACCGCCATGGACCTCCCATGGACCTCCCATTGACCGCCATGGACCTCCCATTGACCGCCATGGACCTCCCATTGACCGCCATGGACCTCCCATTGACCCCCATTGACCTGCCATTGACCACCATTGACCTGCCATTGACCACCATGGGCCTCCCATTGACCCCCATGGACCTCCCATTGACCCCCATTGACCTGCCATTGACCACCATTGACCTGCCATTGACCACCATGGGCCTCCCATTGACCGCCATGGACCTCCCATTGACCCCCATTGACCTGCCATTGACCACCATTGACCTGCCATTGACCACCATGGGCCTCCCATTGACCACCATGGACCTCCCATTGACCGCCATGGACCTCCCATTGACCGCCATGGACCTCCCATTGGCCGCCATGGACCTCCCATTGGCCGCCATGGACCTCCCATTGACCGCCATGGACCTCCCATTGACCGCCATGGGCCTCCCCTTGACCGCCATGGACCTCCCATTGACCACCATGGACCTCCCATTGACCACCATGGACATCCCATTGGCCGCCATGGACCTCCCATTGACCGCCATGGACCTCCCATTGACCGCCATGGACCTCCCATTGACCGCCATGGACCTCCCATTGACCGCCATGGACCTCCCATTGGCCGCCATGGACCTCCCATTGGCCGCCATGGACCTCCCATTGACCGCCATGGACCTCCCATTGACCCCCATGGACCTCCCATTGACCCCCATGGACCTCCCATTGACCCCCATGGACCTCCCATTGACCGCCATGGACCTCCCATGGACCTCCCATTGACCCCCATGGACCTCCCATTGACCGCCACGGACCTCCCATTGACCACCATGGACCTCCCATTGACCGCCACGGACCTCCCATGGACCTCCCATTGACCCCCATGGACCTCCCATTGACCGCCATGGACCTCCCATGGACCTCCCATTGACCCCCATGGACCTCCCATTGACCGCCACGGACCTCCCATTGACCACCATGGACCTCCCATGGACCTCCCATTGACCCCCATTGACCCCCATGGACCTCCCATTGACCGCCACGGACCTCCCATTGACCACCATGGACCTCCCATGGACCTCCCATGGACCTCCCATTGACCCCCATGGACCTCCCATTGACCGCCACGGACCTCCCATTGACCACCATGGACCTCCCATTGACCACCATTGACCACCATTGACCGCCATGGACCTCCCATTGACCGCCACGGACCTCCCATGGACCTCCCATTGACACCCATGGACCTCCCATGGACCGCCATGGACCTCCCATTGACCACCATGGACCTCCCATTGGCCACCATGGACCTCCCATTGGCCACCATGGACCTGCCATTGACCACCATGGACCTCCCATTGACCACCATGGACCTCCCATTGGCCGCCATGGACCTCCCATGGACCTCCCATTGACCGCCATGGACCTCCCATTGGCCACCATGGACCTCCCATTGACCTCCATGGACCTCCCATTGACCACCATGGACCTCCCATTGGCCACCATGGACCTCCCATTGACCGCCATGGACATCCCATTGACCACCATGGACCTCCCATTGACCACCATGGACCTGCCATTGACCGCCATGGACCTCCCATTGGCCACCATGGACCTCCCATTGGCCACCATGGGCCTCCCATTGACCCCCATTGACCACCATGGACCTCCCATTGACCACCATGGACCTCCCATTGGCCACCATGGACCTCCCATTGACCCCCATTGACCACCATGGACCTCCCATTGACCACCATGGACCTCCCATTGACCACCATGGACCTCCCATTGACCGCCATGGACCTCCCATTGACCACCATGGGCCTCCCATTGACCACCATGGACCTCCCATTGACCGCCATGGACCTCCCATTGACCCCCATTGACCACCATGGACCTCCCATTGGCCACCATGGACCACCATGGACCTCCCATTGGCCACCATGGACCTCCCATTGACCACCATGGACCTCCCATTGACCACCATGGACCTCCCATTGACCGCCATGGACCTCCCATTGACCACCATGGGCCTCCCATTGACCACCATGGACCTCCCATTGGCCACCATGGACCTGCCATTGACCGCCATGGACCTCCCATTGACCCCCATTGACCACCATGGACCTCCCATTGACCACCATTGACCATCATGGACCCCCCCATGGACCTCCTATTGACTTCCATTGACCCCCATTGGATGAGGGACCCCCATTGACCCCCATGGGGCCCCCCCACTTTGGGGTCCTCCCCCCTTACTGAGCCCAATAAAGTGAATGGCCTCAATGGGGGGTGCAACCATTCCATGGGGGGGGACACCCCATAGACCCCATTATGGGGGTGCCCCCCCCATAGACCCCATTATGGAGGTTCCCCCCATAGACCCCATTATGGAGGTGCCCCCCCATAGACCCCATTATAGAGGTGCCCCCCATAGACCCCATTATGGAGGTGCCCCCCCATAGACCCCATTATGGAGGTGCCCCCCCCATAGACCCCATTATGGGGGTGCCCCACCATAGACCCCATTATGGAGGTGCCCCCCCCATAGACCCCATTATGGGGGTGCCCCCCATAGACCCCATTATGGAGGTGTCCCCACCCTAGACCCCATTATGGAGGTGCCCCCCATAGACCCCATTATAGGGGTGCCCCCCCCATAGACCCCATTATAGGGGTGCCCCCCCCATAGACCCCATTATAGGGGTGCCCCCCCCATAGACCCCATTATGGGGGTGCCCCCCCCATAGACCCCATTATAGGGGTGCCCCCCCCATAGACCCCATTATGGAGGTGCCCCCCCCATAGACCCCATTATGGGGGTGCCCCCCCATAGACCCCATTATGGAGGTGCCCCCCCCATAGACCCCATTATGGGGGTGCCCCCCCCCTTCCCCTCTTCCCCCCCCCCCCCCGACCTTTGCCCCCCCCGCGGCCACGTTGGGGCCTCCACACCCATAGGGGACGAAGTCCAATGGGGGGGGGTGTTCTGACGTCACAAAGGGGGTGTTCCCCCCTTTAACCCCGCCCCCTCCCTTTACCTTATATGGGGGGGATCCCCCATTGGGGTTAATGGGGGGGAGGGGTTGACCTTTGCCCCCTCCCCTATGGCTCCGCCCCCTCCCCCATAGGGGTTATTTAAGGTCACCCCCCCCCCCTTCCGGAGCGGGATCGGAGCCGGAGGGATCCGGATTGGGTGAGGATGGGAATGGGATATTATGGGATGGAGGGGACGGGGTATTATGGGATGGAGGGGACGGGGTATTATGGGATGGAGGGGATGGGGTATTATGGGATGGAGGGGATGGGGTATTATGGGATGGAGGGGACGGGGTATTATGGGATGGAGGGGACGGGGTATTATGGGATGGAGGGGATGGGGTATTATGGGATGGAGGGGATGGGGTATTATGGGATGGAGGGGACGGGGTATTATGGGATGTAGGGGATGGGGTATTATGGGATGGAGGGGACGGGGTATGGGGTTCTATGGGATGTAGGGGATGGGGGATGGGGTATTATGGGGTATTATGGGGTATGGGTTATTATGGGATGTGGCCCCCCGCTCACTGTCCCCATTGGCCCCCCCCCCAGGTGCCACCATGAGGCTCTGCCTGGTGCTGGTGGCAGCCACGGTGCTGCTGGGTGAGTGCCCCCCCCCCATAGAGCCCCATAGGGACCCATAGAGACCCCATAGAGACCCCATAGAGACCCATAGGGACCCATAGAGACCCATAGAGACCCATAGGGACCCATAGAGCCCCATAGAGCCCCATAGGGACCCCATAGAGCCCCCATAGAGACCCATAGGGACCCCATAGAGCCCCCATAGAGACCCATAGGGACCCCATAGAGCCCCCATAGAGACCCATAGAGACCCATAGGGACCCATAGAGACCCCATACAGCCCCCATAACAACCCATAGAGACCTCATAGAGACCCATAGAGCCCCCATAGAGACCCATAGAGCCCCCATAGAGACCCATAGAGACCCATAGGGACCCCATAGAGACTCCATAGAGCCCCATAGAGACCCATAGAGACCACATAGAGCCCCATATAGACCCCATAGAGACCTATAGACCTCATAGGGACCCCATAGAGCACCCATAGAGACCCCATAGAGACCCATAGAGACCCCATAGAGCCCCCATAACGACCCATAGAGACCTCATAGAGACCCATAGAGACCCCATAGAGACCCATAGGGACCCCATAGAGACCCATAGAGACCCATAGGGACCCCATAGAGCCCCCATAGAGACCCATAGGGACTCATAGAGCCCCCATAGAGACCCATAGGGACTCGTAGAGACCTCATAGGGGACCCATAGAGACCCCATAGAGACCCATAGGGACCCCATAGAGCCCCCTTAGAGCCCCATAGAGAACCATAGAGACCCCCCCCCATTGACCTCAATCTCTCCCCCCAGGCTGTGGGGCGGAGCCTCCCCCCACCAATGCCACGTCCGCCGCGGCCAAGGCCACGCCCCCTCCGGCCGAGGCCACGCCCCCCCCTCGCGGCCTCTGGGGGCCGTGGGGGGGGCGGCGCTGAACGCGACCGCGCGGGTGTGGGAGAGCCCCCTGGTGGCCCGGATGAGGTGGGGGGGCACCAATATGGGGGGGGGACCTCAATATAGGGGGCAATGGGGGGGGGACCTCAATATAGGGGGCAATGGGGGGACCTCAATATAGGGGGCAATGGGGGGGGACCTCAATATAGGGGGCAATGGGGGGGGACCTCAATATAGGGGGCAATGGGGGGGGGACCTCAATATAGGGGGCAATGGGGGGGACCTCAATATAGGGGGCAATGGGGGGGGACCTCAATATAGGGGGCAATGGGGGGGGACCTCAATATAGGGGGCAATGGGGGGGGACCTCAATATAGGGGGCAATGGGGGGGACCTCAATATAGGGGGCAATGGGGGGGGGACCTCAATATAGGGGGGCAATGGGGGGGGGACCTCAATATAGGGGGCAATGGGGGGGGACCTCAATATAGGGGGCAATGGGGGGGGACCTCAATATAGGGGGCAATGGGGGGGACCTCAATATAGGGGGCAATGGGGGGGGGACCTCAATATAGGGGGCAATGGGGGGGCGACCTCAATATGGGGGGCAATGGGGGGGACCTCAATATAGGGGGCAATGGGGGGGGGACCTCAATATAGGGGGCAATGGGGGGGGGACCTCAATATAGGGGGCAATGGGGGGGGACCTCAATATAGGGGGCAATGGGGGGGGACCTCAATATAGGGGGCAATGGGGGGGGGACCTCAATATAGGGGGCAATGGGGGGGACCTCAATATAGGGGGGCAATGGGGGGGGGACCTCAATATAGGGGGCAATGGGGGGGACCTCAATATAGGGGGCAATGGGGGGGGACCTCAATATAGGGGGCAATGGGGGGGGGACCTCAATATAGGGGGCAATGGGGGGGGGACCTCAATATAGGGGGCAATGGGGGGGGGACCTCAATATAGGGGGGGACACAATACACCCCTATAGGGACTCAATGGGCTCCTATAGGGACTCAATGGGTTGCCCCCCCCCCTTGTTCCCAGGTGGATGACGTCATCTCTGCGCGCCCACCTCGCGGCGGAGGCGCGGGAAGCGCGCGAGCGGGCGGCCGGGTACGCGCGGGAGGCGCGCGCGGCGCTGGCGCAGGGCTGGGCCGAGCTGCGCGCGCGCGGGGCCGCCTGCGCGCGGCGCATGCGCAAGAGGCTCCTGCGCGACCGGGAGGAGCTGCGGCGGCGCTGGGAGGGGTGGGGCAAGGCGGTGGCCCGGATGTGGGCGGGGCCTGCGGAGGGGGAAAGGACCCGGATGTGGGCGGGGCCTGCGGAGGGGGAAAGGACCCGGATGTGGGCGGGGCCGGAGGAGGGGGAAAGGACCCGGATGTGGGCGGGGCCTGCGGAGGGGGAAAGGACCCGGATGTGGGCGGGGCCTGCGGAGGGGGAAAGGACCCGGATGTGGGCGGGGCCGGAGGAGGGGGAAAGGACCCGGATGTTTGGGGGGGGGGAGGAGGATTTTGGGGTGGAAAACGCCAAAAATGAGGTTTTTGAGGGGGAGGAGGAGGCAAAAGTGAGGGTTTGGGGGTGAGAGAGGGGAGGAATGGGGCGGGAAGGGGTAAAATGGGGTGAAAAAGGGAGAAAATGGGGCTTTGGGGGTGAAAAAGGCTGAAAATGGGGCTTTGGGGGTGGAGGGCATCAGAAATGGCGGTTTTTGGAGGGCGAAATGGGGGATTTGAGGTGGAAAATGTGCAAAAAGGTGGCGAGGGCAATAAAATGGGGTGAAAAAGATCAAAAATGAGGGTTTTGGGGTGAAAGACTTGAAAATGGGGGGGTTGGGTGGAGAACATCAAGAATGGGGTTTTTGGGGTGGAAAACCTTAAAAATGGGGGTTTTGGGGTGAAAAACGTCAAATATGGGGGGTTTTGGGGTGAGAAAACTTAAAAATGGGGCTTTTGGGGAGAAAAATATGAAAAATGGGGAATTTTGGGTGAAAAACCTAAAAAATGGGGGGGGTTGGGGTGAAACCCATCAAATCCGGGGGGCAGAACCTCAAAAACGGGGTTTTTGGGGCAAAAAGCCTCCGAAATGGGGGTTTCCGGGTGGGGAACATGAACTCGGGGGGTATTTTGGGTGAAAAACCTTCAAAATAGGGGGTTTTGGACTGGAGAGCCACAAGAATGCACTTTTTTGGGGTGAAAAAGCTCCAAAATGGGGGGTTGGGGGGGGAAGATCATCGGGAATGGGGTGGAGAATGTCGAAAAGGGGGAGTTTGGGTGGAAAACCTGGAAAATGGGGTTTTTTGGGTGGAAAACCTGGAAAATGGGGGTTTTTGGGTGGAAAACCTGGAAAATGGGGTTTTTTGGGTGGAAAACCTGGAAAATGGGGTTTTTTGGGTGGAAAACCTGGAAAATGGGGGTTTTTGGGTGGAAAACCTGGAAAATGGGGTTTTTTGGGTGGAAAACCTGGAAAATGGGGGTTTTTGGCTGGAAAACCTGCAAAATGGGGGTTTTTTGGGTGGAAAACCTGGAAAATGGGGTTTTTTGGGTGGAAAACCTGGAAAATGGGGGTTTTTGGCTGGAAAACCTGGAAAATGGGGTTTTTTGGGTGAAAAACCTGAAAAATGGGGTTTTTTGGCTGGAAAACCTGCAAAATGGGGTTTTTTGGGTGGAAAACCTGCAAAATGGGGTTTTTTGGGTGGAAAACCTGGAAAATGGGGTTTTTTGGTTGGAAAACCTGGAAAATGGGGTTTTTTGGGTGGAAAACCTGGAAAATGGGGTTTTTTGGGTGGAAAACCTGGAAAATGGGGTTTTTTGCGTGGAAAACCTGGAAAATGGGGTTTTTTTGGGTGGAAAACCTGAAAAATGGGGTTTTTTGGGTGGAAAACCTGGAAAATGGGGTTTTTTGGGTGGAAAACCTGGAAAATGGGGTTTTTGGGTGGAAAACCTGGAAAATGGGGGTTTTTGGGTGGAAAACCTGGAAAATGGGGTTTTTTGGGTGGAAAACCTGGAAAATGGGGTTTTTTGGGTGGAAAACCTGGAAAATGGGGTTTTTTGGGTGGAAAACCTGAAAAATGGGGGGTTTTGGGTGGAAAACCTGGAAATGGGTGAATGGGTTTTTGGGTGGAAACCTGGAAAATGGGGTTTTTTGGGTGGAAAACCTGGAAAATGGGGTTTTTTGGGTGGAAAACCTGGAAAATGGGGTTTTTTTGGCTGGAAAACCTGGAAAATGGGGTTTTTTGCGTGGAAAACCTGGAAAATGGGGTTTTTTGGGTGGAAAACCTGGAAAATGGGGGTTTTTGGGTGGAAAACCTGGAAAATGGGGTTTTTTGGCTGGAAAACCTGGAAAATGGGGTTTTTTGCGTGGAAAACCTGGAAAATGGGGTTTTTGGGTGGAAAACCTGAAAAATGGGGGTTTTTGGGTGGAAAACCTGGAAAATGGGGTTTTTTGGGTGGAAAACCTGAAAAATGGGGGTTTTTGGGTGGAAACCCCCAGAATCGCGGCCCTGAGCCCCCAAAGGCAGCGGCGGGAGCCCCAAAATCCCCTTTTTTCACCCCAAACCCGCTCCTTTGACCCCAAATCCCGGGGGTTTTGCCCCAAACCCTCCCCCTCCCCCTCCCCGGACTTTGCCCCCCCCTCCCCCCGCCCCTCCCCCCCCCCCCCGGCCCCGCCCCCGCCCCGCGCCCATAAAAGGGGACGCCGCGGGTGGGGGAGGGGCGCGGAGAGCGCGGAGCTGAGGTGGGGGAGGGGCGGGGGGAGGGGGGCGTTTGGAGGGCGTTTGGGGCCGTTTCAGGTCGTTTGGGGCCCGTTTTGGGTGGTTTTGAGCAGTTTTGGGGTGGTTTTGGGGGTGGTTTTGGGGTGGTTTGGGTGGTTTGTGTTTGGGGTGGTTTTGGGTGTTTTGGGGTGGTTTTGGGTGGTTTTGGGGTGGTTTTGGGTGTTTTGGGGTGGTTTTGGGTGGTTTTGGGTGTTTTGGGGTGGTTTTGGGTGGTTTTGGGGTGGTTTTGGGTGTTTTGGGGTGGTTTTGGGGTGGTTTTGGGTGGTTTTGGGTGTTTTGGGGTGGTTTTGGGTGATTTTGGGTGGTTTTGGGTGGTTTTGGGTGTTTTGGGGTGGTTTTGGGGTGGTTTGGGGTGGTTTTGGGTGTTTTGGGGTGGTTTTGGGTGATTTTGGGTGGTTTTGGGTGGTTTTGGGTGTTTTGGGGTGGTTTTGGGGTGGTTTTGGGTGATTTTGGGTGGTTTTGGGTGGTTTTGGGTGTTTTGGGGTGGTTTTGGGTGGTTTTGGGTGGTTTTGGGTGTTTGGGGTGGTTTTGGGTGGTTTTGGGTGGTTTTGGGTGTTTTGGGGTGGTTTTGGGTGATTTTGGGTGGTTTTGGGTGGTTTTGGGTGGTTTTGGGGTGGTTTTGGGGTGGTTTTGGGTGGTTTTGGGTGGTTTTGAGCAGTTTCGGGGTGGTTTTGGGGCCGTTTCAGGTGGTTCCGGGCTCTCTCCAGGCCTCGCCATGGCCCCGCTGCCCCCCCCCATGGTTGTGGCTTCGCTGCTGCTGCTGCTGTGCTCGAGTGAGGCCCCCCCACAGGGACCCACAGGGACCCATAGAGCCCCATAGAGACCCATAGAGACCCCATAGAGCCCCCATAGAGCCTCCATAGAGACCTCTATAGACCCCATAGAGACCCCATAGAGACCCCATAGAGACCTCATAGACCCCATAGAGACCCATAGAGCCCCCATAGAGACCCCATAGAGACCTCATAGAGACCTCATAGAGACCTCATAGAGACCCCATAGAGACCCCATAGAGACCTCATAGAGACCCATAGAGACCATAGAGACCCCATAGAGACCAAGGGACCCCATAGAGACCCCATAGAGACCCCATAGAGACCCCATAGAGCCCATAGACATAGAGCCCATAGAGCCCCATAGAGACCCATAGAGACCCATAGAGACCCCATAGAGAGACCCATAGGGACCCCATAGAGACCCATAGAGCCCCCATAGAGACCCATAGGGACCTCATAGAGACCTCATAGAGCCCCATAGAGCCCCATAGAGACCTCATAGAGACCTCATAGAGACCCCATAGAGACCCCATAGAGCCCCATAGAGACCCCATAGAGACTCCATAGAGCCCCCATAGAGCCCCATAGACCATAGAGCCCCCATAGAGACCTCATGAGAGCCCCATAGAGACCCATGGAGCCCCATAGAGACCCCATAGAGACCTCATAGAGACCTCATAGAGACCTCATAGAGACCCATAGAGACCCCATAGAGACCCATAGAGACCCATAGAGACCCATAGAGCCCCATAGAGACCTCATAGAGACCCATAGAGACCCCATAGAGACCCCATAGAGACCCATAGAGCCCCCATAGAGACCTCATAGAGACCCATAGAGACCCCATAGAGACCCCATAGAGACCCATAGAGCCCCCATAGAGCCCCATAGAGCCCCCATAGAGACCCCATAGAGCCCCCATAGAGCCCCCATAGAGACCTCATAGAGACCCATAGAGACCCCATAGAGACCTCATAGAGACCCATAGAGACCCATAGAGCCCCCATAGAGCCCCATAGAGCCCCCATAGAGACCCCATAGGGCCCCCATAGAGCCCCATAGAGCCCCCATAGAGACCCCATAGAGCCCCCATAGAGACCTCATAGAGACCCATAGAGACCCCATAGAGACCTCATAGAGACCCATAGAGCCCCATAGAGACCCCATAGAGACCCATAGAGCCCCATAGGGACCCATTGCCCCGCACAGCCCCCATCTCACTCTCTCCTCCCCTTCCCCCCCCCCCAGCCTCTTCCACCGCCCCTCCCCCAACCTCCACCCCTCCCCCCCCGGCCCCCCTCCTGCCCCTCCCCCACCTCCGGCAGTTCTTGGGCTCCGTGACCGGGAACTTCCTGGAGCACCTGGACCTGCCCCGGGCCCAGAGCAAGATCCGGTAACGTGGGGGGGGCTGCCCCATAGCGCCCCATAACCGCGTCCTATGGGGCTGGGAATGCGGGGGCTGCCCCATAACCACGTCCTGTGGGGCTGGGAATGCGGGGGCTGCCCCATAACCACGTCCTGTGGGGATGGGAATGCGGGGGCTGCCCCATAACCACGTCCTGTGGGGATGGGAATGCGGGGGCTGCCCCATAACCGCGTCCTGTGGGGCTGGGAATGCGGGGGCTGCCCCATAACCACGTCCTGTGGGGATGGGAATGCGGGGGCTGCCCCATAACCACGTCCTGTGGGGATGGGAATGCGGGGGCTGCCCCATAACCACGTCCTGTGGGGCTGGGAATGCGGGGGCTGCCCCATAACCGCGTCCTATGGGGCTGGGAATGCGGAGGCTGCCCCATAACCACGTCCTGTGGGGCTGGGAATGCGGGGGCTGCCCCATAACCACGTCCTGTGGGGCTGGGAATGCGGGGGCTGCCCCATAACCACGTCCTGTGGGGCTGGGAATGCGGGGGCTGCCCCATAACCACGTCCTGTGGGGCTGGGACCGTGTGGGGCTGCCCCATAACCACATCCTATGGGTCCGGGACCGTGTGGGGCTCCCCATAACCACATCCTATGGGTCTGGGACCGTGTGGGGCTCCCCATAACCACATCCTATGGGGCTGGGACCACCCCATAACCACATCCTATGGGGCTGGGACCATGTGGGGCTCCCCATAACCACATCCTATGGGTCTGGGACCACCCCATAACCACATCCTATGGGTCCGGGACCACCCCATAACCACATCCTATGGGGCTGGGACCATGTGGGGCTCCCCATAACCACATCCTATGGGTCCGGGACCGTGTGGGGCTGCCCCCTACCCCCTCTCCTCTGGGTCTGCCCCATAGCGCCCCATAACCCGCTCCCCCCGCCCCACAGCGCCGCCTACGAGCAGGGCGCGGCGGCCATGCTGACCTACACGGGGATCCTCACCGACCAGCTCTACCACTGGTGGCAGGGGGAGCAGTGACCTCCCCGCCGCTAGGGGGCGCCCTGCGGCAGCGCCACCACCACACCCCCCCCCCCCATAATAAACCACCTCGAGCCCCATTGGTCCGCGTCGCGAAGGGGGCGGGGTTTATTAAGGGAGGGGCGGGGCCTCGCCTTGGCCCCGCCCCCTTCACACGAGCTCCCCCTCCGGGGTCACGAGGGGGGCAGGGGGCGGCACCTGGAAGGGGCGGGGCCAAACGGGTCACGTGGGTTAAAGCCACACCCCCCTCATCAAAGCCCCGCCCCTTCCCCCGTTAGGCCCCGCCCCCTTTTACCTCCTCGTAGCCCCCCCATTCGGCCTCGGATTGGTGGAGGGCACCTGAGCGGCAGCCAATGGGAGAGCGGCGTGAGGGGGTGGGCGGGGCTTGAGCAGGCCGCTTTAAGCCCCGCCCCCTCCGTACTCACCCACTTCCGGTTCCGGTCCGTACTCGTTGCCAGCCGCTGCCGCGCTTCCTTTCCGCGCCGGCACTTCCGGTCCCGCCTCCCGGAAGTGACGTCGGCGCCGGCAGCACCAGAGCGCCCCCGCCAAGATGGCGGCGAGCGTGGAGCAGGCCACGGCCGCCAGGGGCCACGTGGGAGGCGCGAGGGCTGATGGGAAACCGGAAGTGGGAAGCCGGAAGCGTTGGAACCCGGAAGCGGGAAGTGGGGGGGGGGAGCCTCACCTACAGGGGGCGCTGTCGGCCCCGCCCCCTCCTCCGGCCAATCGCGGGGCAGCTCTGGTGGCGGGAAGAACGCCACACGTGGTCGGGCGCCACTTCCGGGTTTAACCCCGCCCACTTCCGGCCCCCGCCGCCCCGCCCTTACCGGAAGTGACGCCGCGGACGACGGCGGCGGCGCTGTCGCCGCGGGCGTTGCGCGCGCGCACGGTGACGTCATAGGGCGTGGCCGGGCGGAGCCCCGTCAGCGTGTGGGAGGAGCCCGACGTGATGACGTAGGAGGGAGGGGGGGGGGCCCCGGGGACCCGCGCGCTAGGGAGGGAAGGGGGGAAGCGATGGGGGTCAATGGGTGCTGAGAAGCTCTATGGGTCTCTATGGGTCTCTATGGGTCTCTATGAGGTCTCTATGGGGTCTCTCTGGGGCTCTATGGGGTCTCTATGGGGTCCCTATGGGGTCTCTATGGGTCCCTATGGGGTCTCTATGGGGTCTCTATGGGGTCCCTATAGGGTCTCTATGGGTCTCTATGTGTCTCTATGGGTCTCTATGGGGTCTCTATGGGGTCTCTATAGGTCCCTATGGGGTCTCTATAGGTCCCTATGGGGTCTCTATGGGTCTCTATGGGGTCCCTATGGGGTCTCTATGGGGTCTCTATGGGGTCTCTATGGGGTCTCTATAGGTCCCTATGGGGTCTCTATAGGTCCCTATGGGGTCTCTATGGGGTCTCTATAGGTCCCTATGGGGTCTCTATAGGTCCCTATGGGGTCTCTATGGGTCTCTATGGGTCCCTATGGGTCTCTCTGGGGCTCTGTGGGTCCCACCTGAGCAGGAAGCTTTGGGCGCTGCCCCCATTGAATCCGGGGCTCCAGGAGATCCGCAGGGAGCTGGGGGTGGCCCCGGAGACGCGCAGGGAGCGGGGGGGGTCCGGGCGGTCTGAGGGAGGCAGCAGAGACCGGTTAGAACCAGTATGGACCAGTATGGACCGGTATGGACCAGTGTCCATCCATTGGGTGCCCTCCCATTGATAGCCCAGTGTCCTCCCAGTGCATCCCAATCCCATCCCAGTCCATCCCAGTCCATCCCAATCCCATCCCAGTCCATCCCAATCCCATCCCAGTCCATCCCAATCCCATCCCAGTCCATCCCCATCCCATCCCCATCCCAGTCCATCCCAATCCCATCCCAGTCCATCCCCATCCCATCCCCATCCCATTCCCATCCCCATCCCCATCCCCATCCCCATCCCCATCCCATCCCCATCCCATCCCCATCTCATCCTATCCCCATCCCCATCCCATCCCATCCCCATCCCATCCCATCCCCATCCCATCCCCCATCCCATCCCATCCCATCCCCATCCCATCCCCATCTCATCCTATCCCCATCCCCATCCCATCCCATCCCCATCCCATCCCCATCCCATCCCATCCCATCCCCATCCCATCCCCATCCCCATCCCATCCCCATCCCATCCCCATCCCATCCCCATCCCATCCATCCCCATCCCCATCCCCATCCCCATCCCATCCCCATCCCCATCCCATCCCATCCCCATCCCCATCCCCATCCCATCCCCATCCCCATCCCCATCCCATCCCCATCCCCATCCCATCCCCATCCCCATCCCCATCCCATCTCATCCCCATCCCATCCCATCCCCATCCCATCCCCATCCCCATCCCCATCCCATCCCCATCCCCATCCCATCCCCATCCCATCCCCATCCCCATCCCAGCCCCATCCCCATCCCCATCCCATCCCCATCCCCATCCCATCCCCATCCCCATCCCATCCCCATCCCATCCCCATCCCAGCCCCATCCCCATCCCCATCCCCATCCCCATCCCCATCCCCATCCCCATCCCCATCCCATCCCATCCCCATCCCATCCCCATCCCCATCCCCATCCCCATCCCATCCCATCCCATCCCCATCCCATCCCCATCCCCATCCCCATCCCAGCCCCATCCCCATCCCCATCCCCATCCCCATCCCCATCCCCATCCCCATCCCCATCCCCATCCCATCCCATCCCCATCCCCATCCCCATCCCCATCCCATCCCTATCCCATCCCCATCCCCATTTCCATCCCCATCCCCATCCCAGCCCCATCCCCATCCCCATCCCATCCCCATCCCCATCCCATCCCCATCCCCATCCCATCCCCATCCCCATCCCATCCCCATCCCATCCCATCCCCATCCCATCCCCATCCCCATCCCAGCCCCATCCCCATCCCCATCCCCATCCCCATCCCCATCCCCATCCCCATCCCCATCCCATCCCATCCCATCCCCATCCCATCCCCATCCCCATCCCATCCCCATCCCATCCCATCCCCATCCCCATCCCCATCCCATCCCCATCCCATCCCCATCCCATCCCCATCCCATCCCATCCCCATCCCCATCCCCATCCCCATCCCATCCCCATCCCCATCCCCATCCCATCCCCATCCCCATCCCCATCCCATCCCATCCCCATCCCCATCCCATCCCATCCCATCCCATCCCCATCCCCATCCCCATCCCATCCCCATCCCATCCCCATCCCCATCCCATCCCCATCCCCATCCCCATCCCATCCCCATCCCATCCCCATCCCCATCCCATCCCCATCCCATCCCCATCCCCATCCCCATCCCCATCCCATCCCCATCCCATCCCCATCCCCATCCCATCCCCATCCCATCCCCATCCCATCCCCATCCCATCCCCATCCCCATCCCAGCCCCATCCCCATCCCAGCCCCATCCCGGTGCCCGCCGGTACCTGCCAGGCGCAGGCGGAAGCGCCTCCTTGCCGTCCCCAGCTGGTTGCGGGCCACGCACTGCAGCATTCCCAGCGTCCCGTTCCCTTCCCAGCCCTGCCCTTGCGCCCGCTCCCAGTTCAGGTACTGGGGGGGGGGCCTGGCCTCAAACTGCTCCCAGTTGAGGGCCTGGGAGCGCAGCCGGGCCCGATCCTGGCTGATGTTGGCCACGGTCAAGAGGCCGCTGGTCCAGGGGGGATCCGACCATTGGAGCTGCTGGAACCTGGTGCGGATGGGATGGGATGGGGATGGGGATGGGGATGGGATGGGGATGGGGATGGGATGGGGATGGGGATGGGGATGGGGATGGGGATGGGGATGGATGGGATGGGATGGGGATGGGGATGGGATGGGGATGGGATGGGGATGGGATGGGGATGGGATGGGGATGGGGATGGGGATGGGATGGGGATGGGATGGGGATGGGATGGGGATGGGATGGGATGGGGATGGGGATGGGGATGGGATGGGGATGGGATGGGGATGGGGATGGGATGGGGATGGATGGGATGGGATGGGATGGGATGGGGATGGGGATGGATGGGATGGGATGGGGATGGGGATGGGATGGGATGGGATGGGGATGGGGATGGGGATGGGATGGGATGGGGATGGGGATGGGATGGGATGGGGATGGGATGGGATGGGATGGGGATGGGATGGGGATGGATGGGATGGGATGGGGATGGGATGGATGGGGATGGGATGGGATGGGATGGGATGGGATGGGGATGGGATGGGATGGGATGGGATGGGGATGGGGATGGGGATGGGGATGGGATGGGGATGGGGATGGGATGGGGATGGGGATGGGATGGGGATGGGATGGGGATGGGGATGGGATGGGGATGGGATGGGGATGGGGATGGGATGGGATGGGATGGGGATGGGGATGGGATGGGATGGATGGGGATGGGATGGGATGGGGATGGGATGGGATGGGATGGGGATGGGATGGATGGGATGGATGGGGATGGGATGGGATGGGGATGGGGATGGGATGGGGATGGGATGGGATGGGGATGGAATGGGGGGCAATGGGATACAACTGGAACTGGGTACCCATTGGGCGCCATTGGGTTTCGTTGGGTGCCTTTGCGCACCATTGGGCGCCATTGGGTACCATTGGGCGCCATTGGGTACCATTGGGTACCATTGGGCGTCATTGGGTGCCATTGGGGCCATTGGGTACCATTGGGTGCCATTGGGTACCCTTGGGTGCCATTGGGTACCATTGGGTGCCTTTGGGTACCATTGGGGCCATTGAGTACCCTTGGGTGCCATTGGGTGCCATTGAGTGCCATTGGGGCCATTGGGTGCCGTTGGGTGCCATTGGGTACCATTGGGTGCATTTGGGTGCCATTGGGTGCCATTGGGTACCATTGGGCGCCATTGGGTGCCATTGGGTACCATTGGGCGCCATTGGGTGCCTTTGGGTACCATTGGGTGCCATTGGGTACCATTGGGCGCCATTGGGTGCCTTTGGGTGCCATTGGGTACCTGCTGTCCATGGTGCTGATGGAGCGGCCCTGCTGCTCCCAGTGCAGCTCCACGGGGGGCACCCCCCGCGCCCGGCACCCGAGGGCCACGGCATCGGCTCCGTCCGGAACCAGCACCGGGATCGGCTCCGCCTCCGGCACCGCCTCCAGCTCCGGCGCATCTGGGAATGGGATGGGATGGGGATGGGATGGGATGGGGATGGGATGGGATGGGGATGGGATGGGACGGGGATGGGATGGGATGGGGATGGGATGGGGATGGGATGGGGATGGGATGGGATGGGATGGGATGGGACGGGATGGGATGGGATGGGGATGGGATGGGACGGGGATGGGATGGATGGGAGGGATGGATGGGATGGGATGGATGGGATGGGGATGGGGATGGGATGGGGATGGGATGGGATGGGATGGGATGGGATGGGGATGGGATGGGGATGGGATGGGATGGGGATGGGGATGGGATGGGGATGGGATGGGGATGGGATGGGATGGGGATGGGGATGGGGATGGATGGGGATGGGATGGGGATGGGGATGGGATGGGATGGGGATGGGGATGGGGATGGGATGGGGATGGGATGGGATGGGATGGGACGGGGATGGGATGGGATGGGGATGGGATGGGATGGGATGGGGATGGGGATGGGATGGGGATGGGATGGGGGGATGGGATGGGATGGGGATGGGATGGGGATGGGGATGGGATGGGGATGGGATGGGGATGGGGATGGGGATGGGGATGGGTGGGATGGGGATGGGATGGGGATGGGATGGGATGGGGATGGGATGGGATGGGGATGGGGATGGGGATGGGGATGGGATGGGATGGGGATGGGATGGGGATGGGGATGGGATGGGGATGGATGGGATGGGGATGGGATGGGGATGGGATGGTGGGATGGGGATGGGATGGGGATGGGATGGGATGGGGATGGGATGGGGATGGGGATGGGATGGGGATGGGATGGGGATGGGGATGGGATGGGGATGGGATGGGATGGGGATGGGATGGGATGGGGATGGGGATGGGATGGGGATGGGGATGGATGGGGATGGGATGGGATGGGGATGGGATGGGATGGGGATGGGATGGGATGGGGATGGGGATGGGATGGGGATGGGATGGGATGGGGATGGGATGGGGATGGGATGGGGATGGGGATGGGGATGGGATGGGATGGGGATGGGGATGGGATGGGATGGGGATGGGATGGGGATGGGGATGGGATGGATGGGATGGGATGGATGGATGGGATGGGATGGATGGGGATGGGATGGGATGGGGATGGGGATGGGATGGGGATGGGGATGGGATGGGGATGGGATGGGGATGGGATGGGATGGGATGGGATGGGATGGGGATGGGATGGGATGGGGATGGGATGGGATGGGGATGGGATGGGGATGGGATGGGATGGGGATGGGGATGGGATGGGGATGGGATGGGATGGGGATGGGGTGGGATGGGGATGGGATGGGGATGGGATGGGGATGGGATGGGATGGATGGGGATGGATGGATGGGGATGGGATGGGGATGGGATGGGATGGGGATGGGATGGGATGGGATGGGGATGGGATGGGATGGGGATGGGATGGGAAGGGGATGGGATGGGATGGGATGGGATGGGGATGGGATGGGGATGGGATGGGATGGGGATGGGATGGGGATGGGATGGGGATGGGATGGGACTGGGGATGGGATGGGATGGGATGGGATGGGATGGGATGGGATGGGGATGGGATGGGGATGGGGATGGGGATGGGATGGGATGGGGATGGGATGGGATGGACGGGGATGGGGATGGGGATGGGATGGGGATGGGATGGGATGGGATGGATGGGATGGGGATGGGATGGGGATGGGATGGGATGGGATGGGGATGGGATGGGATGGGGATGGGGATGGGATGGGGGATGGGATGGATGGGGATGGGGATGGGATGGGATGGATGGGATGGGGATGGGGATGGGATGGGATGGGGATGGGATGGGGATGGGGATGGGGATGGGATGGGGATGGGATGGGGATGGGATGGGGATGGGATGGGGATGGGATGGGGATGGGGATGGGGATGGGGATGGGGATGGGATGGGATGGGATGGGATGGGGATGGGATGGGATGGGGATGGGATGGGATGGGATGGGGATGGGGATGGGGGATGGGGATGGGATGGGGATGGGGATGGGGGATGGGATGGGGATGGGGATGGGATGGGATGGGGATGGGATGGGGATGGGATGGGGATGGGATGGGGATGGGGGATGGGATGGGGATGGGGATGGGATGGGGATGGGGATGGGGATGGGATGGGGATGGGGGATGGGGATGGGGATGGGATGGGGATGGGGATGGGGATGGGATGGGGATGGGATGGGGATGGGATGGGGATGGGATGGGATGGGATGGGATGGGATTTTGATGGGATGGGATGGGGATGGGATGGGGATGGGATGGGATGGGGATGGGATGGGGATGGGATGGGGATGGGATGGGGATGAGGATGGGGATGGGATGGGATGGGGATGGATGGGATGGGGATGGGGATGGGATGGGGATGGGATGGGGATGGGATGGGGATGGGATGGGATGGGATGGGGATGGGATGGGGATGGGATGGGGATGGGATGGGGATGGGATGGGGATGGGATGGGATGGGATGGGATGGATGGGATGGGATGGGGATGAGGATGGGGATGGGATGGGGATGGGGATGGGATGGGGATGGGATGGGGATGGGGATGGGATGGGATGGGATGGGATGGGGATGGGATGGGGATGGGATGGGATGGGATGGGATGGGATGGAGGGATGGGGATGGGATGGGGATGGGGATGGGATGGGGATGGGATGGGGATGGGGATGGGGATGGGGATGGATATGGGGATGGGATGGGGATGGGATGGGGATGGGGATGGGGATGGGGATGGGGATGGGGATGGGATGGGGATGGGATTGGGATGGGGATGGGGATGGGATGGGGATGGGGATGGGATGGGATGGGATGGGGATGGGATGGGGATGGGGATGGGATGGGGATGGGATGGGGATGGGGATGGGGATGGGATGGGGATGGGATGGGGATGGGATGGGGATGGGATGGGGATGAGGATGGGGATGGGATGGGGATGGGGATGGGATGGGGATGGGGATGGGGATGGGATGGGATGGGGATGGGATGGGGATGGGGATGGGATGGGGATGGGATTGGGATGGGGATGGGATGGGGATGGGGATGGGATGGGGATGGGATGGGGATGGGATGGGGATGGGGATGGGGATGGGATGGGGATGGGGATGGGATGGGGATGGGGATGGGATGGGGATGGGATGGGGATGGGATGGGAATGGGGATGGGGATGGGATGGGGATGGGGATGGGATGGGGATGGGGATGGGGATGGGATGGGGATGGGGATGGGATGGGGATGGGGATGGGATGGGGATGGGATGGGGATGGGGATGGGGATGGGATGGGGATGGAGATGGGATGGGGATGGGGATGGGGATGGGATGGGGATGAGGATGGGGATGGGATGGGGATGGGGATGGATGGGGATGGGGATGGGATGGGGATGGGGATGGGATGGGGATGGGATGGGGATGGGATGGGGATGGGGATGGGGATGGGGATGGGGATGGGATGGGGATGGGGATGGGATGGGATGGGATGGGGATGGGGATGGGATGGGGATGGGATGGGGATGGATGGGATGGGGATGGGATGGGGATGGGGATGGGATGGGATGAGGATGGGGATGGGATGGGGATGGGATGGGATGGGGATGGGGATGGGATGGGGATGGGGATGGGATGGGGATGGGATGGGGATGGGATGGGGATGGGGATGGGGATGGGGATGGGATGGGGATGGGATGGGGATGGGATGGGGATGGGATGGGGATGGGATGGGATGGGGATGGGATGGGGATGGGATGGGGATGGGATGGGGATGGGATGGGATGGGGATGGGATGGGGATGGGATGGGGATGGGGATGGGATGGGGATGGGATGGGGATGGGATGGGGATGGGATGGGATGGGAATGGGATGGGGATGGGGGGAAGGAGGGAGCAGATTTGGCTGTGTCGGATGCTCCCACTGGGTGATACCCCATTGGGTGCCCCCCATTGATGTCCCCCCACTGGCCGCCCTCCATTGCTCACCCCGCATTGGCCGCCCTCCATCCACCCCCCCCTCCCCATTGGCCGCCCCTCCCTCAGCCCCGCCCCCCCGTCCCCACTCACAGCGAATCAGGAGGCGGACGACGGCGCGGGCGGGGGGGGGCACCCCCGTGTCCACGTGACACTCGTAGGCCCCGCCCATGTCCCGGCGGGCCCCCGACCCCCGGAGCCGCCCCACGGGGACCCCCCCGAGCGCCTCCAGCCCCGCGGGGAGGCCCAGGGGGCCCGGAGACAGCGCCCCCTGGCGGCGGGGAGGAACGTGGGCATGGGATGGTCCCATGGGGCCCCATGGGACCCACATCCCACATCCCATAATATCCCACCAGGCGCTCCCAGCGGAGACTCCCATCCAGCAGGGGGTGCCCTTGCGCCTCGCACTCCATCTCTATGGTCCCGCCTTCATCCACCACCACGGGGTCGGGCGCGCGCACGATGGAGGGGGGGTCTGGGGGGGGGGTCAAAGGTCAAGGTTGGGATGCCATAGGGGGGCTATAGGGGGGCTATAGGGATGTGATAGGGTGCCATAGAGATGCTATAGGGGTGCTATGGGGTGCTGCAGGGATGCTATACGATGCTATAGGGATGCTATAGGGTGCTCTAGGGCTGCTATGGGGATGCCATAGGGATGCTATAGGGTGCCATAGGATGTTATAGGGATGCTATGGGTATGCTATACGTTGTCATAAAGATGCTATAGGGATTCTATAGGATGATATAGGGTGCCGTAGGATGCTATAGGGATGCCATAGGGATGCTATAGAGTGCCATAGGGTGGTGTACAGTGCCATAGGGTGCTATAGGGGGCCATAGGATGCTATAGGGATGCCATAGGGATGCTATAGAGTGCCATAGGGTGGTGTACAGTGCCATAGGGTGCTATAGGGTGCCATAGGATGCTATAGGGATGCCATAGGGATGCTATAGAGTGCCATAGGGTGGTGTACAGTGCCATAGGGTCTATAGGGTGCCATAAGGATGCCATAGGGATGCTGTAGGATGCCATAGAAGTACTACAGGGCGCTATAGGATGCCATAGGGATGCTATAGGATGCCTTAGTGATGCTATAGGGAGCTATAGGTCCCCATAGGGCTCCATAGGGCTCACATTCGACCTCCAGCTCGACGCTGGTGCTGCCCCGGCCCTCGGCGTTCCCGCATTCCACCCGGTAGGAGCCTGCGTCGCTCCGGGACAGGTTCCCGATGGACAGGGACCCCCCCGGCAGCACCCGGTGCCGCGGCGACGGGGCTGGGGGCACCCGCAACCCCAGAGAGACCCATTGGATCCCATTGGATCCCATTGGATCCCATTATAACCCCGTTATACCCCATTATAGCCCATTATAGCCCATTATATCCCATTATAACCCATTATAACCCCATTATATCCCATTATACCCCATTATATCCCATTATAACCCATTATAACCCCATTATATCCCATTATACCCCATTATATCCCATTATATCCCATTATAACCCATTATAACCCCATTATACCCCATTATACCCCATTATATCCCATTATAACCCATTATAACCCCATTATATCCCATTATACCCCATTATATCCCATTATATCCCATTATAACCCATTATAACCCATTATATCCCATTATAACCCCATTATACCCCATTATACCCCATTATATCCCATTATAACCCCATTATACCCCATTATACCCCATTATATCTCATTATAACCCATTATAACCCCATTATATCCCATTATAACCCCATTATACCCCATTATACCCCATTATATCCCATTATAACCCCATTATACCCCATTATAACCCCATTATAACCCATTATAACCCCATTATACCCCATTATACCCCATTATATCCCATTATAACCCATTATAACCCCATTATATCCCATTATACCCCATTATACCCCATTATAACCCATTATAACCCCATTATATCCCATTATACCCCATTATATCCCATTATAACCCATTATAACCCCGTTATACCCCATTATACCCCATTATATCCCATTATAACCCATTATAACCCCATTATATCCCATTATACCCCATTATATCCCATTATAACCCCATTATACCCCATTATACCCCATTATAACCCATTATAACCCCATTATATCCCATTATACCCCATTATATCCCATTATAACCCATTATAACCCCATTATATCCCATTATACCCCATTATAACCCATTATAACCCCATTATATCCCATTATACCCCATTATATCCCATTATAACCCATTATAACCCCATTATATCCCATTATACCCCATTATATCCCATTATAACCCATTATAACCCCATTATATCCCATTATACCCCATTATACCCCATTATAACCCATTATAACCCCATTATATCCCATTATACCCCATTATATCCCATTATAACCCATTATAACCCCATTATATCCCATTATACCCCATTATATCCCATTATAACCCATTACACCCCATTCTATCCCAGTCCGGACCCAGGCGGATCCCGGCGCGGCTCCAGGCGCAGTCCCGCATGGGGGGGTGGGCGTCTCCTAGCAACGGCAGCACCACGTGGCTGTGCTCGCGGGCCAGCACCCGCCCGCCGGGGGGGGCGCGCAGCAGCGGCGGGTCTGGGGCGGGTGGGGAGAGGAGGGAGACGGGAACAGCCCCATTGAGAGCCATTGATATCCCATAGAGCACCATTGACACCATTGACAGCCATTGACAGCCATTGATACCCATTGACACCCATTGATACCCATTGACACCCATTGACACCCATTGACACCCATTGACACCCATTGATACCCATTGACACCATTGATACCCACTGATACCCATTGACACCCATTGACACCCATTGACACCCATTGATACCCATTGATACCCACTGACACCCACTGACACCCATTGACACCCATTGATACCCATTGACACCATTGATACCCATTGATACCCATTGATACCCATTGATACCCATTGATACCCACTGACACCCATTGACACCCATTGACACCCATTGATACCCATTGACACCATTGATACCCATTGATACCCATTGACACCCATTGATACCCATTGATACCCACTGACACCCATTGACACCCATTGACACCCATTGATACCCATTGACACCCATTGACACCCATTGACACCCATTGATACCCATTGACACCATTGATACCCATTGATACCCACTGACACCCATTGATACCCATTGACACCCATTGACACCCATTGACACCCATTGATACCCATTGACACCATTGATACCCATTGATACCCATTGACACCCATTGACACCCATTGACACCCATTGACACCCATTGACACCCATTGATACCCATTGACACCCATTGACACCCATTGATACCCATTGACACCCATTGACACCCACTGACACCCATTGACACCCATTGATACCCATTGACACCATTGATACCCATTGATACCCATTGACACCCATTGACACCCATTGACACCCACTGACACCCATTGACACCCATTGACACCCATTGACACCCATTGACACCCATTGACACCCATTGATACCCATTGACACCATTGATACCCATTGATACCCATTGACACCCATTGACACCCATTGACACCCACTGACACCCATTGACACCCATTGATACCCATTGATACCCATTGACACCCATTGACACCCATTGCCACCCATTGACCCCCATTGACACCCATTGATACCCATTGACACCCATTGACACCCATTGACACCCATTGCCACCCATTGCCACCCATTGACCCCATTGACACCCATTGATACCCATTGATACCCATTGACACCCATTGACACCCATTGCCACCCATTGCCACCCATTGACCCCCATTGACACCCATTGATACCCATTGACACCCATTGACACCCATTGACACCCACTGACACCCATTGACACCCATTGATACCCATTG
>NC_137768.1:253721-286563 GCF_963264785.1 Psittacula echo
GTTTTTGGGTGGAAAACCTGGAAAATGGGGTTTTTTTTGGGTGGAAAACCTGGAAAATGGGGTTTTTTGGGTGGAAAACCTGGAAAAATGGGTTTTTTTGGCTGGAAAACCTGGAAAATGGGGTTTTTTGGCTGGAAAACCTGGAAAATGGGGTTTTTTGGGTGGAAAACCTGGAAAATGGGGGTTTTTGGGTGGAAAAACCTGGAAAATGGGGGTTTTTGCGTGGAAAACCTGGAAAATGGGGTTTTTTGCGTGGAAAACCTGGAAAATGGGGTTTTTTGGGTGGAAAACCTGGAAAATGGGGTTTTTTGGGTGGAAAACCTGGAAAATGGGGTTTTTGGGTGAAACCTGGAAAATGGGGGTTTTTTGGGTGGAAAACCTGGAAAATGGGGGTTTTTGGGTGGAAAACCTGGAAAATGGGGTTTTTTGGGTGGAAAACCTGGAAAATGGGGTTTTTTTGGGTGGAAAACCTGGAAAATGGGGGTTTTGGGTGGAAACCCCCAGAATCGCGGCCCTGAGCCCCCAAAGGCAGCGGCGGGAGCCCCAAAATCCCCTTTTTTCACCCCAAACCCGCTCCTTTGACCCCAAATCCCGGGGGTTTTGCCCCAAACCCTCCCCCTCCCCCTCCCCGGACTTTGCCCCCCCCTCCCCCCGCCCCTCCCCCCCCCCCCCCGGCCCCGCCCCCGCCCCGCGCCCATAAAAGGGGGCGCCGCGGGTGGGGGAGGGGCGCGGAGAGCGCGGAGCTGAGGTGGGGGAGGGGCGGGGGGAGGGGGGCGTTTGGGCCGTTTCAGGTCGTTTGGGGCCCGTTTTGGGTGGTTTTGAGCAGTTTTTGACTGGTTTTGGGTGTTTTGGGGTGGTTTTGGGGTGGTTTGGGGTGGTTTGGGGTGGTTTTGGGTGGTTTTGGGGTGGTTTTGGGTGGTTTTGGGTGTTTTGGGGTGGTTTTGGGTGGTTTTGGGGTGGTTTTGGGTGATTTTGGGTGGTTTTGGGTGGTTTTGGGTGTTTTGGGGTGGTTTTGGGTGGTTTTGGGGTGGTTTTGGGTGATTTTGGGTGGTTTGGGTGTTTTGGGGTGGTTTTGGGTGATTTGGGTGGTTTTGGGTGGTTTTGGGTGTTTTGGGGTGGTTTTGGGGTGGTTTGGGGTGGTTTTGGGTGGTTTTGGGTGTTTTGGGGTGGTTTTGGGGTGGTTTTGGGTGATTTGGGGTGGTTTTGGGGTGGTTTTGGGGTGGTTTTGGGGTGGTTTGGGGTGGTTTTGGGTGTTTTGGGTGGTTTTGGGTGTTTTGGGGTGGTTTTGGGGTGGTTTGGGTGGTTTGGGGTGGTTTTGGGGTGGTTTTGGGTGTTTTGGGGTGGGTTTGGGGTGGTTTTGGGTGTTTTGGGTGGTTTGGGTGGTTTTGGGTGTTTTGGGGTGGTTTTGGGGTGGTTTTGGGTGGTTTTGGGGTGGTTTGGGGTGGTTTTGGGTGTTTTGGGTGGTTTTGGGTTTTTGGGGTGGTTTTGGTGGTTTGGGGTGGTTTGGGTGTTTTGGGGTGGTTTTGGGGTGGTTGGTGGTTTGGGTGGTTTGGGGTGGTTTTGGGGTGGTTTTGGGTGTTGTTTTGGGGTGGTTTTGGGTGTTTTGGTGGTGGTTTTGGGGCCGTTTCAGGTGGTTCCGGGCTCTCTCCAGGCCTCGCCATGGCCCCGCTGCCCCCCCCCATGGTTGTGGCTTCGCTGCTGCTGCTGCTGTGCTCGAGTGAGGCCCCCATAGAAACCCCATAGAGACCCCATAGAGCCCCCATAGAGACCCCATAGAGCCCCATAGAGACCCCATAGAGACTCCATAGAGCCCCCATAGAGCCCATAGAGACCCCATAGAGACCCCATAGAGACCCCATAGAGACCCATAGAGACCCCATAGAGACCCCATAGAGACCCATAGAGACCCCATAGAGACCCCATAGAGCCCCATAGAGCCCCCATAGAGACCTCATAGAGCCCCATAGAGACCCCATAGAGCCCCCATAGAGACCTCATAGAGACCCCATAGAGACCTCATAGAGACCTCATAGAGACCCATAGAGACCCCATAGAGACCCCATAGAGACCCATAGAGCCCCCATAGAGCCCCCATAGAGACCTCATAGAGACCCATAGAGACCCCATAGAGACCCCATAGAGCCCCATAGAGCCCCCATAGAGCCCCATAGAGCCCCCATAGAGACCCCATAGAGCCCCCATAGAGCCCCCATAGAGACCTCATAGAGACCCATAGAGACCCCATAGAGACCCCATAGAGCCCCATAGAGACCCCATAGAGACTCCATAGAGCCCCTATAGAGCCCCATAGAGCCCCCATAGAGACCCCATAGAGCCCCCATAGAGACCCCATAGAGACCCCATAGAGACCCCATAGAGACCCATAGAGACCCCATAGAGACCCCATAGAGACCCATAGAGACCCCATAGAGACCCCATAGAGCCCCATAGAGCCCCCATAGAGACCTCATAGAGCCCCATAGAGACCCCATAGAGCCCCCATAGAGACCTCATAGAGCCCCCATAGAGACCTCATAGAGACCCCATAGAGACCTCATAGAGACCTCATAGAGACCCATAGAGACCCCATAGAGACCCCATAGAGACCCATAGAGCCCCCATAGAGCCCCCATAGAGACCTCATAGAGACCCATAGAGACCCCATAGAGACCCCATAGAGACCCATAGAGCCCCCATAGAGCCCCATAGAGCCCCCATAGAGACCCCATAGAGCCCCCATAGAGCCCCCATAGAGACCTCATAGAGACCCATAGAGACCCCATAGAGACCCCATAGAGCCCCATAGAGCCCCCATAGAGACTCCATAGAGCCCCTATAGAGCCCCATAGAGCCCCCATAGAGACCCCATAGAGCCCCCATAGAGACCCCATAGAGCCCCATAGAGCCCCATAGAGCCCCATAGAGCCCCATAGGGACCCATTGCCCCGCACAGCCCCCCATCTCACTCTCTCCTCCCCTTCCCCCACCCCCAGCCTCTTCCACCGCCCCTCCCCCAACCTCCACCCCTCCCCCCCCGGCCCCCCTCCTGCCCCTCCCCCACCTCCGGCAGTTCTTGGGCTCCGTGACCGGGAACTTCCTGGAGCACCTGGACCTGCCCCGGGCCCAGAGCAAGATCCGGTAACGTGGGGGGGGCTGCCCCATAGCGCCCCATAACCGCGTCCTGTGGGGCTGGGAATGCGGGGGCTGCCCCATAACCACGTCCTGTGGGGCTGGGAATGCGGGGGCTGCCCCATAACCACGTCCTGTGGGGCTGGGAATGCGGTGGCTGCCCCATAACCACGTCCTGTGGGGCTGGGAATGCGGGGGCTGCCCCATAACCACGTCCTGTGGGGCTGGGAATGCGGGGGCTGCCCCATAACCACGTCCTGTGGGGCTGGGAATGCGGGGGCTGCCCCATAACCACGTCCTGTGGGGCTGGGAATGCGGGGGCTGCCCCATAACCACGTCCTGTGGGGCTGGGAATGCGGGGGCTGCCCCATAACCACGTCCTGTGGGGCTGGGAATGCGGGGGCTGCCCCATAACCACGTCCTGTGGGGCTGGGAATGCGGGGGCTGCCCCATAACCACGTCCTGTGGGGCTGGGAATGCGGGGGCTGCCCCATAACCACGTCCTGTGGGGATGGGAATGCGGGGGCTGCCCCATAACCACGTCCTGTGGGGCTGGGAATGCGGGGGCTGCCCCATAACCACGTCCTATGGGGCTGGGACCGTGTGGGGCTCCCCATAAGCACATCCTATGGGTCCGGGACCATGTGAGGCTCCCCATAACCACATCCTATGGGTCTGGGACCGTGTGGGGCTCCCCATAACCACATCCTATGGGTCTGGGACCGTGTGGGGCTCCCCATAACCACATCCTATGGGTCTGGGACCGTGTGGGGCTGCCCCATAACCACATCCTATGGGTCTGGGACCGTGTGGGGCTGCCCCATAACCACATCCTATGGGTCTGGGACCGTGTGGGGCTCCCCATAACCACATCCTATGGGTCCGGGACCGTGTGGGGCTCCCCATAACCACATCCTATGGGGCTGGGACCATGTGGGGCTCCCCATAACCACATCCTATGGGTCTGGGACCACCCCATAACCACATCCTATGGGTCCGGGACCACCCCATAACCACATCCTATGGGGCTGGGACCATGTGGGGCTCCCCATAACCACATCCTATGGGTCCGGGACCACCCCATAACCACATCCTATGGGTCCGGGACCACCCCATAACCACATCCTATGGGTCCGGGACCGTGTGGGGCTGCCCCCTACCCCCCTCTCCTCTGGGTCTGCCCCATAGCGCCCCATAACCCGCTCCCCCCGCCCCACAGCGCCGCCTACGAGCAGGGCGCGGCGGCCATGCTGACCTACACGGGGATCCTCACCGACCAGCTCTACCACTGGTGGCAGGGGGAGCAGTGACCTCCCCGCCCGCTAGGGGGCGCCCTGCGGCAGCGCCACCACCACACCCCCCCCCCCCATAATAAACCACCTCGAGCCCCATTGGTCCGCGTCGGGAAGGGGGCGGGGTTTATTAAGGGAGGGGAGGGGCCTCGCCTTGGCCCCGCCCCCTTCACACGAGCTCCCCCTCCGGGGTCACGAGGGGGGCAGGGGGCGGCACCTGGAAGGGGCGGGGCCAAACGGGTCACGTGGGTTAAAGCCACACCCCCCTCCCCCGATCAAAGCCCCGCCCCTTCCCCCGTTAGGCCCCGCCCCCTTTTACCTCCTCGTAGCCCCCCCATTCGGCCTCGGATTGGTGGAGGGCACCTGAGCGGCAGCCAATGGGAGAGCGGCGTGAGGGGGTGGGCGGGGCTTGAGCAGGCCGCTTTAAGCCCCGCCCCCTCCGTACTCACCCACTTCCGGTTCCGGTCCGTACTCGTTGCCCGCCCCTGCCGCGCTTCCTTTCCGCGCCGGCACTTCCGGTCCCGCCTCCCGGAAGTGACGTCGGCGCCGGCAGCACCAGAGCGCCCCCGCCAAGATGGCGGCGAGCGTGGAGCAGGCCACGGCCGCCAGGGGCCACGTGGGAGGCGCGAGGGCTGATGGGAAACCGGAAGTGGGAAGCCGGAAGCGTTGGAACCCGGAAGCGGGAAGTGGGGGGGGGGAGCCTCACCTACAGGGGGCGCTGTCGGCCCCGCCCCCTCCTCCGGCCAATCGCGGGGCAGCTCTGGTGGCGGGAAGAACGCCACACGTGGTCGGGCGCCACTTCCGGGTTTAACCCCGCCCACTTCCGGCCCCCGCCGCCCCGCCCTTACCGGAAGTGACGCCGCGGACGACGGCGGCGGCGCTGTCGCCGCGGGCGTTGCGCGCGCGCACGGTGACGTCATAGGGCGTGGCCGGGCGGAGCCCCGTCAGCGTGTGGGAGGAGCCCGACGTGATGACGTAGGAGGGAGGGGGGGGGGCCCCGGGGACCCGCGCGCTAGGGAGGGCAGGGGGGAAGCGATGGGGGTCAATGGGTGCTGAGAAGCTCTATGGGTCCCTATGGGGTCTCTATGGGGCTCTATGGGGTCTCTATGGGGTCTCTATGGGCCTCTATGGGGTCCCTATGGGGTCTCTATGGGGTCTCTATGGGGTCTCTATGGGTCCCTATGGGGTCTCTATGGGTCTCTATGGGGTCCCTATGGGGTCTCTATGGGGTCCCTATAGGGTCTCTATGGGGTCTCTATGGGTCTCTATGGGGTCTCTATGGGTCTCTATGGGTCTCTATGGGGTCTCTATGGGGTCTCTATAGGTCCCTATGGGGTCTCTATAGGTCTCTATGGGGTCTCTATGGGTCTCTATGGGGTCTCTATGGGTCTCTATGGGGTCTCTATGGGGTCCCTATGGGGTCTCTATGGGGTCTCTATGGGGTCTCTATAGGTCCCTATGGGGTCTCTATAGGTCCCTATGGGGTCTCTATGGGGTCTCTATAGGTCCCTATGGGGTCTCTATAGGTCCCTATGGGGTCTCTATGGGTCTCTATGGGTCCCTATGGGTCTCTCTGGGGCTCTGTGGGTCCCACCTGAGCAGGAAGCTTTGGGCGCTGCCCCCATTGAATCCGGGGCTCCAGGAGATCCGCAGGGAGCTGGGGGTGGCCCCGGAGACGCGCAGGGAGCGGGGGGGGTCCGGGCGGTCTGAGGGAGGCAGCAGAGACCGGTTAGAACCAGTATGGACCAGTATGGACCGGTATGGACCAGTGTCCATCCATTGGGTGCCCTCCCATTGATAGCCCAGTGTCCTCCCAGTGCATCCCAATCCCATCCCAGTCCATCCCAGTCCATCCCAGTCCATCCCAATCCCATCCCAGTCCATCCCCATCCCATCCCCATCCCAGTCCATCCCAATCCCATCCCAGTCCATCCCAGTCCATCCCAATCCCATCCCAGTCCATCCCCATCCCATCCCCATCCCATCCCCATCCCCCTCCCATCCCCATCCCATCCCCATCCCATCCCATCCCCATCCCCATCCCATCCCATCCCCATCCCATCCCCATCCCATCCCCACCCCATCCCATCCCCATCCCCATCCCATCCCCATCCCCATCCCCATCCCATCCCCATCCCATCCCCATCCCCATCCCCATCCCCATCCCCATCCCCATCCCCATCCCATCCCCATCCCATCCCCATCCCCATCCCATCCCCATCCCATCCCCATCCCATCCCCATCCCCATCCCATCCCATCCCCATCCCATCCCCATCCCATCCCATCCCATCCCCATCCCCATCCCATCCCATCCCCATCCCATCCCCATCCCCATCCCCATCCCATCCCACCCCATCCCATCCCCATCCCCATCCCATCCCCATCCCATCCCATCCCCATCCCATCCCATCCCCATCCCATCCCATCCCATCCATCCCATCCCCATCCCATCCCATCCCCATCCCATCCCATCCCCATCCCATCCCCATCCCATCCCCATCCCATCCCCATCCCCATCCCCATCCCCATCCCATCCCCATCCCATCCCCATCCCCATCCCATCCCATCCCATCCCCATCCCCATCCCATCCCATCCCCATCCCATCCCCATCCCCATCCACATCCCCATCCCATCCCCATCCCATCCCATCCCCATCCCATCCCATCCCATCCCCATCCCATCCCATCCCCATCCCATCCCCATCCCCATCCCATCCCCATCCCCATCCCCATCCCCATCCCATCCCCATCCCCATCCCATCCCCATCCCATCCCCATCCCATCCCATCCCCATCCCATCCCATCCCATCCCCATCCCCATCCCAGCCCCATCCCCATCCCCATCCCATCCCCATCCCCATCCCCATCCCCATCCCCATCCCATCCCCATCCCAGCCCCATCCCCATCCCCATCCCATCCCCATCCCCATCCCGGTGCCCGCCGGTACCTGCCAGGCGCAGGCGGAAGCGCCTCCTTGCCGTCCCCAGCTGGTTGCGGGCCACGCACTGCAGCATTCCCAGCGTCCCGTTCCCTTCCCAGCCCTGCCCTTGCGCCCGCTCCCAGTTCAGGTACTGGGGGGGGGGCCTGGCCTCAAACTGCTCCCAGTTGAGGGCCTGGGAGCGCAGCCGGGCCCGATCCTGGCTGATGTTGGCCACGGTCAAGAGGCCGCTGGTCCAGGGGGGATCCGACCATTGGAGCTGCTGGAACCTGGTGCGGATGGGATGGGATGGGGATGGGGATGGGGATGGGGATGGGGATGGGATGGGGATGGGATGGGGATGGGATGGGGATGGGGATGGGGATGGGGATGGGGATGGGATGGGGATGGGGATGGGGATGGGATGGGATGGGGATGGGATGGGGATGGGATGGGGATGGGGATGGGATGGGGATGGGGATGGGATGGGGATGGGGATGGGGATGGGATGGGGATGGGGATGGGATGGGGATGGGGATGGGGATGGGATGGGGATGGGGATGGGATGGGATGGGGATGGGGATGGGATGGGGATGGGGATGGGATGGGATGGGGATGGGGATGGGATGGGGATGGGATGGGGATGGGATGGGGATGGGGATGGGGATGGGGATGGGGATGGGGATGGGATGGGGATGGGGATGGGGATGGGATGGGGATGGGGATGGATGGGGATGGGGATGGGGATGGGATGGGGATGGGGATGGGGATGGGATGGGGATGGGGATGGGATGGGGATGGGGATGGGGATGGGATGGGGATGGGATGGGGATGGGGATGGGATGGGGATGGGGATGGGATGGGATGGGGATGGGGATGGGATGGGGATGGGATGGGGATGGGGATGGGATGGGGATGGGGATGGGGATGGGATGGGGATGGGATGGGGATGGGGATGGGATGGGGATGGGGATGGGATGGGGATGGGGATGGGGGATGGGGATGGGGATGGGGATGGGGATGGGGATGGGATGGGGATGGGATGGGGATGGGGATGGGATGGGGGATGGGATGGGGATGGGGATGGGATGGGGATGGGGATGGGATGGGGATGGGATGGGGATGGGGATGGGATGGGGATGGGATGGGGATGGGGATGGGGATGGGATGGGATGGGATGGGATGGGGATGGGGATGGGATGGGATGGGATGGGGATGGGGATGGGGATGGGGATGGGATGGGGATGGGGATGGGGATGGGATGGGGATGGGGATGGGGATGGGATGGGGATGGGATGGGGATGGGGATGGGATGGGGATGGGATGGGGATGGGGATGGGATGGGATGGGATGGGGATGGGGATGGGATGGGGATGGGATGGGGATGGGGATGGGGATGGGATGGGGATGGGATGGGGATGGGGATGGGATGGGATGGGGATGGGGATGGGATGGGGATGGGATGGGATGGGGATGGAATGGGGGGCAATGGGATACAACTGGAACTGGGTACCCATTGGGCGCCATTGGGTTTCGTTGGGTGCCTTTGCGCACCATTGGGCGCCATTGGGTACCATTGGGCGCCATTGGGTACCATTGGGTACCATTGGGCGTCATTGGGTGCCATTGGGGCCATTGGGTACCATTGGGTGCCATTGGGTACCCTTGGGTGCCATTGGGTACCATTGGGTGCCTTTGGGTACCATTGGGGCCATTGAGTACCCTTGGGTGCCATTGGGTGCCATTGAGTGCCATTGGGGCCATTGGGTGCCGTTGGGTGCCATTGGGTACCATTGGGTGCATTTGGGCGCCATTGGGTGCCATTGGGTACCATTGGGCGCCATTGGGTGCCATTGGGTACCATTGGGCGCCATTGGGTGCCTTTGGGTGCCATTGGGTACCTGCTGTCCATGGTGCTGATGGGGCGGCCCTGCTGCTCCCAGTGCAGCTCCACGGGGGGCACCCCCCGCGCCCGGCACCCGAGGGCCACGGCATCGGCTCCGTCCGGAACCAGCACCGGGATCGGCTCCGCCTCCGGCACCGCCTCCAGCTCCGGCGCATCTGGGAATGGGATGGGATGGGGATGGGATGGGATGGGGATGGGGATGGGATGGGACGGGGATGGGATGGGATGGGGATGGGATGGGATGGGATGGGATGGGATGGGGATGGGGATGGGGATGGGGATGGGATGGGGATGGGATGGGGATGGGATGGGACGGGGATGGGGATGGGGATGGGATGGGGATGGGATGGGATGGGGATGGGGATGGGGATGGGGATGGGGATGGGATGGGGATGGGATGGGATGGGGATGGGATGGGATGGGGATGGGGATGGGGATGGGGATGGGATGGGGATGGGATGGGATGGGGATGGGGATGGGATGGGATGGGGATGGGGATGGGGATGGGGATGGGGATGGGGATGGGGATGGGGATGGGGATGGGATGGGGATGGGGATGGGATGGGATGGGATGGGGATGGGATGGGGATGGGATGGGGATGGGGATGGGATGGGATGGGGATGGGGATGGGGATGGGATGGGACGGGGATGGGATGGGGATGGGGATGGGATGGGGATGGGATGGGGATGGGATGGGGATGGGGATGGGGATGGGGATGGGGATGGGATGGGGATGGGGATGGGACGGGGATGGGATGGGGATGGGATGGGACGGGGATGGGGATGGGGATGGGGATGGGATGGGGATGGGATGGGGATGGGGATGGGGATGGGGGGAAGGAGGGAGCAGATTTGGCTGTGTCGGATGCTCGCACTGGGTGATACCCATTGGGTGCCCCCCATTGATGTCCCCCACTGGCCGCCCTCCATTGCTCAACCCGCATTGGCCGCCCCTCCATCCACCCCCCCTCCCCATTGGCCGCCCCTCCCTCAGCCCGCCCCCCCGTCCCCACTCACAGCGAATCAGGAGGCGGACGACGGCGCGGGCAGGGGGGGGCACCCCCGTGTCCACGTGACACTCGTAGGCCCCGCCCATGTCCCGGCGGGCCCCCGACCCCCGGAGCCGCCCCACGGGGACCCCCCCGAGCGCCTCCAGCCCCGCGGGGAGGCCCAGGGGGCCCGGAGACAGCGCCCCCTGGCGGCGGGGAGGAACGTGGGCATGGGATGGTCCCATGGGGCCCCCATGGGACCCACATCCCACATCCCATAATATCCCACCAGGCGCTCCCAGCGGAGACTCCCATCCAGCAGGGGGTGCCCTTGCGCCTCGCACTCCATCTCTATGGTCCCGCCTTCATCCACCACCACGGGGTCGGGCGCGCGCACGATGGAGGGGGGGGTCTGGGGGGGGGGGGTCAAAGGTCAAGGTTGGGATGCCATAGGGGGGCTATAGGGGGGCTATAGGGATGTGATAGGGTGCCATAGAGATGCTATAGGGGTGCTATGGGGTGCTGCAGGGATGCTATACGATGCTATAGGGATTGTATAGGATGCTATACGATGCTATAGGGATGCTATAGGGTGCTCTAGGGCTGCTATGGGGATGCCATAGGGATGCTATAGGGTGCCATAGGATGTTATAGGGATGCTATGGGTATGCTATACGTTGTCATAAAGATGCTATAGGGATTCTATAGGATGATATAGGGTGCCGTAGGATGCTATAGGGATGCCATAGGGATGCTATAGAGTGCCATAGGGTGGTGTACAGTGCCATAGGGTGCTATAGGGTGCCATAGGATGCTATAGGGATGCCATAGGGATGCTATAGAGTGCCATAGGGTGGTGTACAGTGCCATAGGGTGCTATAGGGTGCCATAAGGATGCCATAGGGATGCTGTAGGATGCCATAGAAGTACTACAGGGCGCTATAAGATGCCATAGGGATGCTATAGGATGCCTTAGTGATGCTATAGGGAGCTATAGGTCCCCATAGGGCTCCATAGGGCTCACATTCGACCTCCAGCTCGACGCTGGTGCTGCCCCGGCCCTCGGCGTTCCCGCATTCCACCCGGTAGGAGCCGGCGTCGCTCCGGGACAGGTTCCCGATGGACAGGGACCCCCCCGGCAGCACCCGGTGCCGCGGCGACGGGGCTGGGGGCACCCGCGACCCCAGAGAGACCCATTGGATCCCATTGGATCCCATTGGATCCCATTATAACCCCGTTATACCCCATTATAGCCCATTATAGCCCATTATATCCCATTTATAACCCCATTATACCCCATTATACCCCATTATAACCCCATTATAACCCATTATAACCCATTATAACCCCATTATATCCCATTATACCCCATTATACCCCATTATAACCCATTATAACCCCATTATATCCCATTATACCCCATTATATCCCATTATATCCCATTATAACCCCGTTATACCCCATTATACCCCATTATATCCCATTATAACCCATTAACCCCATTATACCCCATTATACCCCATTATAACCCCATTATACCCCATTATACCCAATTATATCCCATTATACCCCATTATAACCCCATTATACCCCATTATACCCAATTATACCCCATTATAACCCATTATAACCCCATTATACCCCATTATACCCAATTATATCCCATTATAACCCATTATAACCCCATTATATCCCATTATACCCCATTATACCCCATTATAACCCATTATAACCCCATTATATCCCATTATACCCCATTATATCCCATTATAACCCATTATAACCCCATTATATCCCATTATACCCCATTATACCCCATTATAACCCATTATAACCCCATTATATCCCATTATACCCCATTATATCCCATTATAACCCATTATAACCCCATTATATCCCATTATACCCCATTATATCCCATTATAACCCATTATAACCCCATTATATCCCATTATACCCCATTATATCCATTTAACCCATTTCACCCCATTCTATCCCAGTCCGGACCCAGGCGGATCCCGGCGCGGCTCCAGGCGCAGTCCCGCATGGGGGGGTGGGCGTCTCCTAGCAACGGCAGCACCACGTGGCTGTGCTCGCGGGCCAGCACCCGCCCGCCGGGGGGGGCGCGCAGCAGCGGCGGGTCTGGGGCGGGTGGGGAGAGGAGGGAGACGGGAACAGCCCCATTGAGAGCCATTGATATCCCATAGAGCACCATTGACACCATTGACAGCCATTGACAGCCATTGATACCCATTGACACCCATTGATACCCATTGACACCCATTGACACCATTGACACCCATTGACACCCATTGATACCCATTGACACCATTGATACCCATTGATACCCATTGACACCCATTGATACCCATTGACACCCATTGATACCCATTGATACCCACTGACACCCACTGACACCCATTGACACCCATTGATACCCATTGACACCATTGATACCCATTGATACCCATTGATACCCATTGATACCCACTGACACCCATTGACACCCATTGACACCCATTGATACCCATTGACACCATTGATACCCATTGATACCCATTGACACCCATTGATACCCATTGATACCCACTGACACCCATTGACACCCATTGACACCCATTGATACCCATTGACACCCATTGACACCCATTGACACCCATTGATACCCATTGACACCATTGATACCCATTGATACCCACTGACACCCATTGATACCCATTGACACCCATTGACACCCATTGACACCCATTGATACCCATTGACACCATTGATACCCATTGATACCCATTGACACCCATTGACACCCATTGACACCCATTGACACCCATTGACACCCATTGATACCCATTGACACCCATTGACACCCATTGATACCCATTGACACCCATTGACACCCATTGACACCCATTGACACCCATTGATACCCATTGACACCATTGATACCCATTGATACCCATTGACACCCATTGACACCCATTGACACCCACTGACACCCATTGACACCCATTGACACCCATTGACACCCATTGATACCCACTGACACCCATTGACACCCATTGACACCCATTGACACCCATTGACACCCATTGACACCCACTGATACCCATTGATACCCACTGACACCCATTGACACCCATTGACACCCATTGACACCCATTGATACCCATTGACACCCATTGACACCCATTGACACCCATTGATACCCATTGATACCCATTGACACCCATTGACACCCATTGATACCCATTGACACCCATTGATACCCATTGACACCCATTGACACCCATTGATACCCATTGACACCCATTGACACCCATTGATACCCATTGACACCATTGATACCCATTGATACCCATTGACACCCATTGACACCCATTGACACCCATTGATACCCATTGACACCCATTGACACCCATTGATACCCATTGACACCCATTGATACCCATTGACACCCATTGCCACCCATTGATACCCATTGACACCCATTGATACCCATTGACACCCATTGACACCCATTGACACCCATTGCCCCCCATTACCCCCCTTGCCCCCACTCACGCCTCACGCTCAATCTGTGCCCCGCTCTCACGGTCACCCCCAGGGCGGGGCTGGCGGCCACGCAGGTGACCACGTGACCCTGGTCCTGCAGCGCCATCTGCAGGCGGAGGCGGGAAGCGACCGAGACCCCCCCGTGGGGCGCGGGGGTCGGGGGCAGCGGCTCCCCAGGCTCCCTGCCATAGGGATCAATGGGAGAGCATGGCAGGTATGGGGCCCATAGGGGTCTATGGGGGTCTATAGGGGTCTATGGGGTGTCTATGGGGGGGCTACGTGGGTCTATGGATTTCTATGGGGTGTCTATGGGGGGCTATGGGGGGTCTATTGGGTTCTATGGGGGTCTAGAGGGGTCTATGCGGGTCTATGGGGCATGCACTTGTGGCCATGGTGGGGGTCAATGGGAGTCAAAGGGGTTCAATGGGGGTCAATGACATTCAGTGGCGGTCAATAGAAGTTAATGATGGTCCATGGTGATCTATGGGGGTCTATGGGGGTAATGGGGGTGTATGGGGTCTATAGGGGTCTATGGGGGTTTATCTGGGTCTACAGGGTCTATGGGGTCTAAGGGGTCTATAGGGGTCTATGGAGTCTATGGGGTCTATGGAGTCTATGGGGTCTATGGCATCTATGGGTCTATGGGGGTCTTTGGGGTCTATGGGGTCTATTGTGGTCTATGGGCTCTATGGGGCTCTATGGGCTCTATGGGGCTCTGTGGGGCTCTATGGGGCTCTATGGGCTCTATGGGGCTCTGTGGGGTTCTATGGGGTCTATGGGGCTCTATGAGCTCTATGGGGGCTCTATGGGGCTCTGTGGGGCTCTATGGGGTCTATGGGGCTCTGTGGGGCTCTATGGGGCTCTATGGGGCTCTGTGGGGCTCTATGGGGTCTATGGGGCTCTATGGGGGCTCTATGGGGCTCTATGGGGTCTATGGGGCTCTATGAGCTCTATGGGGTCTATGGGGCTCTATGGGCTCTATGGGGTCTATGGGGTCTATGGGGCTCTATGGGCTCTATGGGGCTCTATGGGGTCTATGGGGCTCTATGGGCTCTATGGGGTCTATGGGGTCTATGGGGCTCTATGGGCTCTATGGGGCTCTATGGGGTCTATGGGGCTCTATGAGCTCTATGGGGTCTATGGGGCTCTATGGGCTTTATGGGGTCTATGGGGTCTATGGGGTCTATGGGGCTCTATGGGCTCTATGGGGCTCTCTGGGGTCTATGGGGTCTATGGGGCTCTATGGGCTCTATGGGCTCTATGGGGCTCTATGGGGTCTATGGGGCTCTATGAGCTCTATGGGGTCTATGGGGCTCTATGGGCTCTATGGGGCTCTATGGGGTCTATGGGGCTCTATGAGCTCTCTGGGGTCTATGGGGCTCTATGGGCTCTATGGGGTCTATGGGGCACCCACGTGCGGCCGTGGTGGTGCCAGGTGAGGGTGGGTGCGGGGTGGCTGCTCCCGGTGGTGCAGGTCAGGTGCAGGCGCTGGCCCAGGCGGGGCTCCCGGGGGGAGGCGGTGATGGAGACGGACTGGGGGGGGACTGGGACCGGAGAGAGGGATAGAGAGACCAGAGAGACCCATAGAGACCCATAGAGACCCATAGAGACCCATAGAGACCCCATAGAGACCCATAGAGACCTATAGAGACCCATAGAGACCCATAGAGACCATAGAGACCCATAGAGACCCATAGAGACCTATAGAGACCCCATAGAGACCCATAGAGACCCATAGAGCCCCCATAGAGACCCATAGAGACCCATAGAGACCCCATAGAGACCCATAGAGACCTATAGAGACCCATAGAGACCCATAGAGACCTATAGAGACCCCATAGAGACCCATAGAGACCCATAGAGCCCCCATAGAGACCCATAGAGACCCCATAGAGACCCCATAGGGACCCCATAGGGACCCCATAGAGACCCCATAGAGACCCCATAGGGACCCCATAGGGACCCCATAGAGACCCATAGAGACCCCATAGAGACCCATAGAGACCCATAGAGACCCCATAGAGACCCCATAGGGACCCCATAGGGACCCCATAGAGACCCCATAGAGACCCCATAGAGACCCATAGACACCCCATAGAGACCCCATAGAGACCCATAGAGACCCCATAGAGACCCCATAGGGACCCCATAGAGACCCAGAGAGACCCCATAGAGACCCATAGAGACCCATAGAGACCCCATAGAGACCCACAGAGACCAAGAGAGACCCCATAGAGCCCCATAGAGACCCATAGAGCCCATGGAGCCCCATAGAGCCCATGGAGCCCCATAGAGCCCATGGAGCCCCGTAGAGAACATAGGGACCCACAGAGACCATCGAGATCCCCCTGGGTGCTCACAGAGGACCCGGAAGCGGGTGCTGGCGCTTGGCGCCCCCTGCTGGTGGGCGCTGTCCCCGCAGGTGAAGGCGGCGCCGTTGTCGCTGGGGCTCAGCCTCAGCTCCAGCTCCCGCCACCAGCCCGGGAGCGGCTCCTGCAGCGCCCGCCCCTCCTGCGGGGACCGGCACGGGGCGGTCAGAACCGGTATGGACCAGAATGGACCAGTTAGAACCGGTACGGACCAGTTAGAACCGGTACGGACCAGTTAGAACTGGTACGGAGCAGTCAGAACCGGTATGGACCAGTTAGAACCGGTACGGACCAGTTAGAACCGGTACGGACCAGTTAGAACCGGTACGGACCAGTTAGAACCGGTATGGAGCCGTTAGAAACGGTACGGACCAGTTAGAACCGGTACGGAGCAGTTAGAACCGGTATGGACCAGTTAGAACCGGTACGGACCAGTTAGAACCGGTACGGAGCAGTTAGAACCGGTACGGACCAGTTAGAACCGGTACGGAGCAGTCAGAACCGGTATGGACCAGTTAGAACCGGTACGGACCAGTTAGAACCGGTACGGACCAGTTAGAACCGGTACGGACCAGTTAGAACCGGTATGGAGCCGTTAGAACCGGTACGGACCAGTTAGAACCGGTACGGAGCAGTTAGAACCGGTATGGACCAGTTAGAACCGGTACGGACCAGTTAGAACCGGTACGGACCAGTTAGAACCGGTACGGAGCAGTTAGAACCGGTACGGACCAGTTAGAACCGGTACGGAGCAGTTAGAACCGGTACGGACCAGTTAGAACCGGTACGGACCAGTTAGAACCGGTATGGAGCAGTTAGAACCGGTACGGAGCAGTTAGAACCGGTACGGAGCAGTTAGAACCGGTACGGACCAGTTAGAACCGGTACGGACCAGTTAGAACCCGTACGGAGCAGTTAGAACCCATATGGACCAGAATGGACCAGCTAGAACTGGTACGGAGCAGTTAGAACCGGTATGGACCAGTTAGAACCCGTATGGACCAGAATGGACCGGTTAGAACCAGTACGGAGCATTTAGAACCAGTACGGACCAGTTAGAACCCGTACGGAGCAGTTAGAACCCATATGGACCAGAATGGACCAGCTAGAACCGGTATGGACCAGTTAGAACCGGTATGGACCAGTTAGAACCCGTATGGACCAGAATGGACCAGTTAGAACCAGTACGGAGCGGTCAGAACCGGTATGGACCGGTTAGAACCGGTATGGACCAGTTAGAACCCGTATGGACCAGAATGGACCAGTTAGAACCAGTACGGAGCGGTCAGAACCGGTATGGACCGGTTAGAACCCGTATGGCCCAGTCCCTCCCATTGGCCCCCACCTTGCTCCAGACCAGGCGGGGGGGGGGGTGCCCCCCCCGCGCGCGGCAGCCGAGCCTCACGAGCGCCCCCGCCCGGAACGAGGCGTTGGGGGGCGGGGCCTCGACCCACAGCGAATCGGGGGGGTCTGGGGGGGGCAAGGGGGGAGAGGACTCCATTGAGCCCCATTGATCCCCATTGAGCCCCATTGAGCCCCATTGAGCCCCATTGATCCCCATTGAGCCCCACTGATCCCCATTGAGCCCCATTGAGCCCCATTGAGCCCCCATTGAGCCCCCCATTGAGCCCTATTGAGCCCCATTGATCCCCATTGACCCCCCGTGAGCCCCCCATTGAGCCCCATTGAGCCCCATTGATCCCCATTGATCCCCATTGAGCCCCACTGATCCCCATTGAGCCCCATTGAGCCCCCATTGAGCCCCCCATTGAGCCCTATTGAGCCCCATTGATCCCCATTGACCCCCCATTGAGCCCCCATTGAGCCCCATTGAGCCCCATTGATCCCCACTGATCCCCATTGAGCCCCCATTGAGCCCCCCATTGAGCCCCATTGAGCCCCATTGATCCCCACTGATCCCCATTGAGCCCCCATTGAGCCCCCCATTGAGCCCCATTGAGCCCCATTGATCCCCATTGAGCCCCCATTGAGCCCCCCATTGAGCCCCATTGAGCCCCATTGATCCCCATTGAGCCCCATTGGTCCCCACTGATCCCCATTGAGCCCCCATTGAGCCCCCCATTAAGCCCCATTGAGCCCCATTGATCCCCATTGACCCCCCATTGAGCCCCCCATTGAGCCCCATTGAGCCCCATTGATCCCCACTGATCCCCATTGAGCCCCCATTGAGCCCCCCATTGAGCGCCATTGAGCCCCATTGATCCCCATTGATCCCCATTGAGCCCCATTGAGCCCCATTGATCCCCACTGATCCCCATTGAGCCCCCATTGAGCCCCCCATTGAGCCCCATTGAGCCCCATTGATCCCCATTGACCCCCCATTGAGCCCCCCATTGATCCCCATTGAGCCCCATTGATCCCCACTGATCCCCATTGAGCCCCCATTGAGCCCCATTGATCCCCATTGAGCCCCCCATTGAGCCCCATTGACCCCCATTGAGCCCCATTGACCCCCATTGACCCCCATTGACTCCCCATTAAGCCCCATTGATCCCCACTGATCCCCCATTCTCACTGACCCCCCGTTGAACCCCAGTGATCCCCATTGAGCCCCATTGAGCCCCATTGATCCCCATTGATCCCCCATTCTCATTGACCCCCCATTGAGCCCCATTGACCCCCATTGAGCCCCATTGATCCCCATTGATCCCCCATTCTCATTGACCCCCCATTGAGCCCCATTGACCCCCATTGAGCTGCATTGACAGCCATTGAGCCCCATTGATCCCCATTGACCCCCCATTGAGCCCCCCATTGAGCCCCCATTCTCATTGACCCCCCATTGAGCCCCATTGACCCCCATTGACTCCCCATTGAGCCCCATTGACCCCCCATTGAGCCCCCCATTGAGCCCCATTGACCCCCATTGAGCCGTATTGACAGCCATTGAGCCCTATTGAGCCCCATTGATCCCACTGAGCCCCATTGAGCCCAATTGAGCCCTACTGAGCCCAACTGACCACTATTGAGCCCCATTGACCCCATTGAGCCCCATTGAACCCCATTGACCACCATTGAGCCCCATTGATCCTTATTGATCCCCATTGCCCCCCATTGCCCCATAGGCTCACGGGTGATGCTCAGAACGAGGCTGGCTCTGGCCACGCCCACTCCCGCCGCTGCCGCCTCGCACACCAGGGGGCGCCCGTGCGCGCTGCGCCGCGCCACCAGCGTCAGGTTCGATGACGTCACCGTGCCCCCCCCCGGCGCCTGTGGGGTGAAGGGGGGGGGCATTGACCCCCATTGAGCCCCATTGACCTCCATTGACCCCCATTGAGCCCCATAGACCCCATAGACTTCCATTGACCCTCATTGAGCCCCATTGACCTCCATTGACACCCATTGAGCCCCATAGACCCCATAGATTTCCATTGACCCCCATTGAGCCCCATTGACCCCCATTGACACCCATTGGCCCCCATTGAGCCCCATTGAGGCCCATTGACCCCCATTGACCCTCATTGACCCCCATGGATACCCATAGACCCCAATTACCCCCCATAGGCTCCCATTGACCTCCCCATAGACCCCCCCATTGAGCCCCCATGGACTCCCCCATAGGCCCTCCAATAGACCCCCCCATTGAGGCTCCATTGACCCCCCATAGACCGCCCTAGAGATGCCCCATATACCCTCCATAGGACCCCCATAGATCCCCCCATTAAACCCCCATTGACCCCATATAGACTCCTCCATAGACCCCTATTGACCCCCCCCATAGACCCCCCCTTTCAACCCTCCTATAGACCCTCATTCACCCCACCCAGCTCCTCCCCACCACCAGGGGGCGCACCACCTCCCACCCATAGTCCCCTGTAGCCCCCAGCCCCATGAGTCCTCCCGGCCTGCAGGGGGCGCACCGGCGCGGTGCTGCTCTCGGTAGGCCGCAGCTCCCGGCCCCCCAGCCACCAGTGCAGGCGCGCGGGGGGGTTGCTGGGGGCGCTGGCGCACGTCAGGGTCAGGGACTCGTTCTCGGCGCCCCCCCGCGGCCCCGTGAGCGTCACCTCCGAGGGGGGGTCTGGGATCCATTGACACCCATTGACACCCATTGACACCCATTGACACCCATTGACACCCATTGATACCCATTGACACCCATTGACACCCATTGATGCCCATTGATACCCATTGACACCCTTTGACAGCCATTGACACCCATTGACACCCATTGATACCCATTGACACCCATTGACACCCATTGATACCCATTGACACAAATTGATACCCATTGATACCCATTGATACCCATTGACCCCCATTGATACCCATTGATACCCATTGACACCCATTGATACCCATTGACACCCATTGATACCCATTGACACCCATTGACACCCATTGACACCCATTGATACCCATTGATACCCATTGACACCCATTGATACCCATTGACACCCATTGATACCCATTGATACCCATTGACACCCATTGATACCCATTGACACTCATTGACACCCATTGATACCCATTGACACCCATTGATACCCATTGATACCCATTGCCCCCATTGCCCCCCATTGCCCCCCATTGCCCCCATTGGCTCACAGGTCACGTGCAGGGTGACGCTGGCGCTGCCTCCGGCCTGCAGGGGGCGCTCTGTCTGCACACGGCACCGCAGGGAGGCGCCATCGTCCCCGCGGGTCACGGCCACCACCAGGGGGCTCCGCGTCTCCGCCAGGGGGCGCTGCGTCACCCAGGGAGCGGCCAGCGGCCTCCCGTCCTGCAGGGGGCGCCAACACGTGCTGGGCGCACGTACACCCCCCCTCCTTGGTCCCCATTGCCCCCCATTGCCCCCCATTGCCCCCATTGCCCCCATTGCCCCCCATTGCCCCCATTGCCCCCATTACCCCCATTGCCCCCCATTGCCCCCCATTGCCCCCCATTGCCCCCATTCCCCCATTCCCCCCATTGCCCCCATTGCCCCCATTACCCCCCATTGCCCCCATTCCCCCCATTGCCCCCATTGCCCCCATTGCCCCCATTCCCCCCATTGCCCCCATTGCCCCCCATTGCCCCCATTGCCCCCATTCCCCCCATTGCCCCCATTGCCCCCCATTGCCCCCCATTGCCCCCATTGCCCCCATTCCCCCCATTGCCCCCATTGCCCCCCATTGCCCCCCATTGCCCCCATTCCCCCCATTGCCCCCATTGCCCCCATTACCCCCCATTGCCCCCATTCCCCCCATTGCCCCCATTGCCCCCCATTGCCCCCCATTGCCCCCATTCCCCCCATTCCCCCCATTGCTCCCCATTGGCCCCATTGCCCCCCACTGTCCCCATCGCCCCCATTCCCCCCATTGCCCCCATTCTCCCCATTGCCCCGCATTGCCCCCATTGCCCCCATTGCCCCCCATTGCCCCCATTGCCCCCATTGCCCCCCATTGCCCCCATTGCCCCCCATTGCCCCCCTTACCTTGTCCCAGTGGAGGCTGGGGGGCGGGTTCCCCCCCCGCACGACGCACACCAGCTCCAGGGTGTCCCCTGCCCGCACGTGGGGCGAATCCAGGCCCTCAATGGTGGGGGGGCCCGGGGGGACTGGGGGCACTGGGTTAGAATGGGGGGCACTGGGAGGGCCCCCCTGGGAGGGGGTTTATGGGGGTCCATTGGGGGTCAATGGGGGGGTCAGTTGGGGTCAATGGGGGGGGTCCATGGGGGTCAATGGGGGGTCCATGGGGGTCAATGGGGGGATCCATGGGGGTCAATGGGGGGGTCCATGGGGGCAATGGGGGGGTCAAAGGGGGGGTCCATTAGGGGCAATGAGGGGGTCCATTGGGGTCAATGAGGGTTCCACTGGGGTCAATGGGGGGTCCATTGGGTTCAATGGGAGGGTCCATAGGGTTCAATGGGGGGTCTATTGTGGTCAATGGGGGTCAATGGGGCGGTCTAGTAGGCTCAGTGGGGGGATCCATAGGGGTCAATTTGGGGGTCCATGGGGGTCAATGGGGGGATCCATGGGGGTCAATGGGGGGTGCTGGGCACTCACAGAGCACGTCCAGGGTGAGCGCGGCCTCTGTCGGGGCAGCCCCGGCCTCATTGGAGGCGGCGCAGAGCAGGCGCTGTCCATGGTGCTGGCGCTGCGGGGTCAGCCTGCGACAATGGGGGGCGATGGGGGGCAATGGGAGTCAATGGGGGGCAATGGGGGGCAATGGGAGTCAATGAGAGTCAGTGGGAGTCAATGGAGTCAATGGGAGTTAATGGGAGTCAATTGGAGTCAATGGGGGGCAATGGGAGTCAATGGGGGGCAATGGGAGTCAATGAGAGTCAGTGGGAGTCAATGGAGTCAATGGGAGTTAATGGGAGTCAATTGGAGTCAATGGGGGGCAATGGGAGTCAATGGGGGGCAATGGGGGGCAATGGGAGTCAATGAGAGTCAGTGGGAGTCAATGGAGTCAATGGGAGTTAATGGGAGTCAATTGGAGTCAATGGGGGGCAATGGGAGGCAATGGGGGGCAATGGGAGTCAATGAGAGTCAGTGGGAGTCAATGGAGTCAATGGGAGTTAATGGGAGTCAATTGGAGTCAATGGGGGGCAATGGGAGACAATGGGGGGCAATGGGAGTCAATGAGAGTCAGTGGGAGTCAATGGAGTCAATGGGAGTTAATGGGAGTCAATTGGAGTCAATGGGGGGCAATGGGAGGCAATGGGAGTCAATGGGACTCAATTGGCCATACTGGTCCTTACTGTTCCCTACTGGTCCATACTGGCCTATACTGGTCTATACTGGTCTATACTAGTCCATGCTTGTCCGTACTGGTCTATACTGGTCCATACTGGTCCATGCTGGTCCGTACTGGTCTATACTGGTCTAGGGGGCGCTCACCTGACGGTGACCTCGGCGCTGCTCAGTTTCGGGTGGGAGCCCTCGAAGACGCGGGTGGAGGCATCGGGCAGCGGCTGCCCCCCTGCGCCAACCCCGGCCCCAATCAGCCCAAAACCACCCAAAAGCACCCCAAAAGCACCCCAAAACCACCCAAAAGCACCCCAAAAGCACCCCAAAAGCCCCCCAAACCCCCCCAAACCCCCCCCCAATCCGCGAAATTAAACCGAAATGACCCAAAACGCCAAAAAACGCCCCCTCAGCTGCACAAATCCCCCTTGAATGACCCCAAACCGTCACAATTCCCCCCAAAACGAAGGCGATTCTGCCCCCAGGGACCCAAAATGACCCAGATCCCCTCAAATGGCCCCAAAGGGACCCCAAATGACCCTAAACCCACCCAAAATGACACAAAATAGACCCAACCCCCCCCCAAATGACCCCAAATGACCGGAATTCCCCGCCCCCCCCCGCCCCCCCCGAGACGCGGTGACGTCACCGAGGGTGAGAACGAGGCGCGGGGCGGGGCGTGCGTCGTGGGCGTGGCAGCGCACGTGCACCTCGGCCCCGCCCACCCACGGCAGCTCCTCCCCCGGCGGCAGCTCCAGCGCCGGCGGCCCCGGAGGCACTGCGGGGAGGGGGGAGAGAGCCCCTATGGAGCCCCTATAGAGCCCTTATAGAGCCCCTATAGAGCCCTTATAGAACCCCTATAGAGCCCGAATGGAGCCTCTATAGAGCCCTTATAGAGCCGCTATAGAGCCCCTATGGAGCCCCTATAGAGCCCTTATAGAGCCACTATAGAGCCCCTATGGAGCCCCTATAGAGCCCTTATAGAGCCGCTCTAGAGCCCGAATGGAGCCTCTATAGAGCCCTTATAGAGCCGCTATAGAGCCCCTATGGAGCCCCTATAGAGCCCTTATAGAGCCACTATAGAGCCCCTATGGAGCCCCTATAGAGCCCTTATAGAACCCCTATGGAGCCCTAATGGAGCCTCTATAGAGCCCTTATAGAGCCAGAATGGAGCCTCTATAGAGCCCTTATAGAGCCCCTATAGAGACCGAATGGAGCCTCTATAGAGCCCTTATAGAGCCCCTATAGAGACCGAATGGAGCCTCTATAGAGCCCTTATAGAGCCCATATAGAGACCGAATGGAGCCTCTATAGAGCCCTTATAGAACCCCTATAGAGCCCGAATGGAGCCTCTATAGAGCCCTTATAGAGCCCATATAGAACCCTTATGGAACCCCTATAGAGCCCCTATGGAGCCCTATAGAGCCCTTATAGAGCCCCTATAGAGCACTTATAGAACCCCTATAGAGCACTTATACAGCTCCTATGGAGTCTCTATAGAGCCCTTACAGAGTTGCTATGCAGCTCCTATAGAGCAGTTATAGAACCTCTATACAGTACCTATAGAGTTCTTACAGATCCCTTAAACAGCACCTATAGAGCCTCCATAGAGCCCTTATAGAGCCCCTATAGAGCCCTTACAGCACTCTTATGGGACCAGTAGCTCCCAGTGCTACCCAGTCCCTCCCATCCCATCCCCATCCCATCCCCATCCCCATCCCCATCCCCATCCCATCCCATCCCATCCCATCCCCATCCCATCCCCATCCCATCCCCATCCCATCCCCATCTCATCCCCATCCATCCCATCCCATCCCCATCCCATCCCCATCCCCATCCCATCCCATCCCATCCCCATCCCATCCCCATCCCATCCCCTCCCCATCCCCATCCCATCCCCTCCCCATCCCATCCCCATCCCCATCCCATCCCCATCCCATCCCCATCCCATCCCCATCCCATCCCCTCCCCATCCCATCCCCATCCCATCCCCATCCCATCCCATCCCATCCCCATCCCATCCCCTCCCCATCCCCATCCCATCCCCATCCCCATCCCCATCCCATCCCATCCCCATCCCCATCCCATCCCCTCCCCATCCCATTCCCATCCCATCCCATCCCCATCCCATCCCATCCCCATCCCCATCCCCATTCCCATCCCATCCCCATCCCCATCCCATCCCCATCCCATCCCCATCCCATCCCCATCCCATCCCCTCCCCATCCCCATCCCCATCCCATCCCCATCCCATCCCATCCCATCCCCATCCCATCCCTCCCCATCCCCATCCCATCCCATCCCCATCCCATCCCCATCCCATCCCCATCCCCATCCCCATCCCATCCCATCCCCATCCCCATCCCATCCCCATCCCATCCCCTCCCCATCCCCATCCCATCCCCATCCCCATCCCATCCCCATCCCATCCCCATCCCATCCCCTCCCCATCCCATCCCCATCCCATCCCCATCCCATCCCCATCCCCATCCCATCCCCTCCCCATCCCCATCCCATCCCCTCCCCATCCCCATCCCATCCCATCCCCATCCCATCCCCTCCCCATCCCCATCCCATCCCATCCCCATCCCATCCCCATCCCATCCCCATCCCCATCCCCATCCCATCCCATCCCCATCCCCATCCCATCCCCTCCCCATCCCATCCCCATCCCATCCCCATCCCCATCCCCATCCCCATCCCATCCCCTCCCCATCCCATCCCCATCCCATCCCCATCCCCATCCCCATTCCCATCCCATTCCCACCCCATTCCATACCCAGCACCCGGAGCTGGGCGGGCCGGGACGCGCGGGGGGGGCCGGTGCCGTTGCCCCCCCCCGCCTGGCACTCGAAGGTGGCGTCGTCCTCCAGCTGCACCCCCCGGATGCGCAGGTGGTACTGCCCTGCCGTGGCCACGCCTCTTCAGAACCACGCCCCCTCCAAAGCCCCCCCCCGTCCCCGTCCCGCTAAGCCCCGCCCACCTCGGCGCGGGTCTCCAGCCAATCGGTAGCGCGGGTGGGCGGCGGTGGGCGGGGCCCCCAGGAGGAGCCCGTCCCGCGCCCACTGCGCGGCCCCGCCCCCGCGCACGGCGCAGCGAAGCTCCGCCTGCCCGCCCAGGGCCGCGCTCCCATTGGTCGGCTCCTCCAAGAAGGGCGTGGCCGACGCTGACAGAGAGGGCGGGAGGGGGCGGGGCTTAGGGAAGCTCCGCCCACAACGGGGGGGGTGGGCGGTGAGCACCCCACGTGGGCCCGCTCACCTGTTACCGCGGCAACCAGCACAGCCAATAGCGCCTCCTCCACAGGGGTCAAAAGGTCACGGGGGGTCACGACCCCAAGTGCCCCACACCGTTTACCCCCCTAGGCCCCATTTACCCCCCCATTTACTCCCCAGTTACCCCCCTAGGCCCTTATTAACCCCCCAATTACCCCCACACCCCCTATTTACCCCCCCAATTACCCCCCTAGGCCCCATTTACCCCCCTAGGCCCCCATTTACCCCCCCATTTACTCCCCAGTTACCCCCCTAGGCCCTTATTAACCCCCCAATTACCCCCACACCCCCCATTTACCCCCCCCATTTACCCCCCTGGGCCCCCATTTATCTCCCAATTATCCCCCCCATTTACCCCCCCCAATTACCCCCTAGGCCCCCATTTACCCCCCCATTTACCCCCCTAGGCCCCCATTTACCTCCCAATTACCCCCCCCATTTACCACCCAATTACCCCTATAGGCCCTTATTAACCCCCCAATTACCCCCACACCCCCTATTTACCCCCAATTACCCCCCTAGGCCCTTATTAACCCCCCAATTACCCCCCACCCCATATTTACCCCCCCAATTACCCCCCTAGACCCCCATTTACCCCCCAAATTACACCCCCACCCCCTATTTACCCCCCCATTACCCCTCTAGGCCCTTATTTACCCCACCATTTACTCCCCTAGGCCCCCATTTACCCCCCCAATTACCCTCACACCCCCTATTTCCCCCCGAATTACCCCCTTAGTCCCTCATTTGCCCCCCCAATTACCCCCCTAGGACCCTATTTACCCCCCTAGGACCCTATTTACCCCCCCATTTACCCCCTCCAATTGCCCCCTCCCGTTATTTGCCCCCCTCCGACCCCCACCATGGTTGGGTCCGGTCTGGGGGGGCCCCCCCCCAGCGCTGGGTTCCCACTGTTGGGGGCGGGGCTAAGCGTGGCCCCGCCCCCGAGCCGGGCGCTCATTGGCTGCTGAGGAATGCGGGGAATGCGGGGGGGGACGGGGACGGGGGGCCCCTATGGGTTACAGGAGCCATAAAGAGCCCTATAGGGACCCCATAGCACCCCCTATGGGACCCATAGCACCCCATAGGGATGCACAGCACCCTTGTGGCACCCTCAGGACCCCCATAGGGACCCATAGCACCCATATAGGGACACACAGCACCCCCATAGGGACCCCATAGCATCCCCTATGGGACCCATAGCACCCCATAGGGATGCACAGCACCCCCATAGGGACCCCATAGCACCCCCTATGGGACCCATAGCACCCATATAGGGAAACACAGCACCCCCATAGGGACCCATAGGACCCCCTATGGGACCCATAGCATCCCCATAGGGACCCATAGCACCTCCATAGGACCCCAAACACGCCATAGGGACCCCATCACCCCCTATAGGGACCCCAAACCTCCCATAGGGACCCCCTATAGCACCCTATAGGGACCCACAACCCCCCACAAGGACCCCAAACCACCCCCATAAGCACTGCATCACCCCCTATGGGACCCACAGCACCACATAGGGACCCATAGCACCATTGTGGGACCCATAGCACCCCCATAGGGACCCACAGCATCCCCTATAGGGACCCATAGCACCTCATAGGGACCCCAAACCCCCATAGGGACCCATAGCACCCTATAGGGACCCCAAAACCCATTTGTCCCCCCCTTGGTCTCCCCTTCCCATACCCCCCCGCGGCCGCAGCGCCCCATGGGACTCGTAGTCCGGCGCCAACCCCGTTCCCTATCCCATGATGCCCCGCGCGCCTACAACTCCCATGGCACCCCGCGACGCCGACCACGCCCCCTCCGCCCCTCCTCCCGCCTCCTATTGGCCCGCCCGCTGCCGTGACCCCGCCTCTCGGCGTGGCCCCGCCTATCAGCGCCGCCCGCGCCCTCTTAGCCACGCCCCCTGCTCGGCTTCCCTCAGAGCGCCAAGATGGCGGCGGGCGGCGGAGGCTCCGCCGGGCCCGGGGCGCCTCAGGCCCGAGGCCGCTTCCCCGCGCGGCCTCCGCGGGGCCCGGCCCGGCCTCCCCCGGCCACCCGGGCCCGGACCCCGCTCCTGGCCCCGCCGGGCCCCTCGGCCGGGCCCGATCCAACCATCGCGGCCTTGCTGGGCCTGGCCGGGGGCCTTCGGCGGCTGCGGGCCCTGCTCGGGGCCTCCGGAGGGAGGAGGAGAACGGTGAGGAGGGGGGGGGCAATTGTGGGGCAATGGGGGGCAGTTATGGGGCAATGGGGGCAGTTGTGCGGCTGTTGTGGGTCAGTGGGGGCAGTTGTGGGCGGTTGTGGGGCAATGGGGGCAGTTATGGGGCAATGGGGGCAGTTTTGGGTCAATGGGGGGCAGTTATGGGGCAGTTGTGGGTCAATGGGGGCAGTTGTTGGGCAGTTAGGGGTCAACGGGGGGAAGTTGTGGGTCAATGGGGGGCAGTTATGGGGCAATCCTGGATCAATGGGAGGCAGTGATGGGTCAATGGGGGGCAGTTGTGGGTGAATGGAGGGGCATTTCTGGGGCAGTGATGGGTCAATGGAGGGCAATTGTTGGGCAATGGGGGCTATTATGGGGCAATAGGGGGCAGTTATGGGACTGTTGTGGGTCAGTGGGGGGCAGTTATGGGGCAATGGGGGGCAATTATGGGGCCCTATGTCCCCCCCCCCGAGGGGGCGTGGCCCGGGGCCCGCGGTGGGCGTGCCTAGCGCTGCTCTCCACCAATAGGAGGAGTTCCTGGGCTTCCCGCCTGATGACATCACCCCCCCCCGCGGCCCCCCCCGCCGCTCCCTGCGAGGTGAGGGCAGGCCCCGCCCCCTCCCCTTCAAGCCCCGCCCCCTCCCTTTAAGCCCCGCCCCCTCTCACCTCTCTCCCCCCCCCCCACAGGCACCCATGGGTCCCTCCCGCCGCCCCTCCCCCTCTCCGGCCCCTCCCCCCCCCGAAGGGGGGGGAGGGGCCGGAGGAGGGGGAGGGGCGGAGGGGGGAGGGGCCGTGGGGGGGCGGTGCTGGGGAGCCTGAGGCAGTTCCGGGGGCCCCTGGTGAGCGCCCGCTCGGCCCGGCCCATCCGCGTCCCGCGGCGCTTTGCACCCATGGGTGCTGCTGTGGGAGAGAGCGGGAGAGAGACAGCAGCACCCATGGGAGAGAGCGGGAGAGAGACAGCAGCACCCATGGGAGACAGCGGGAGAGAGACAGCAGCACCCATGGGAGAGAGCGGGAGAGAGACAGCAGCACCCATGGGAGAGAGCGGGAGAGAGACAGCAGCACCCATGGGAGAGAGCGGGAGAGAGACAGCAGCACCCATGGGAGAGAGCGGGAGAGAGACAGCAGCACCCATGGGAGAGAGCGGGAGAGAGACAGCAGCACCCATGGGAGACAGCGGGAGAGAGACAGCAGCACCCATGGGAGACAGCGGGAGAGAGACAACAGCACCCATGGGAGACACTGAGAGAGAGACAGCAGCACCCATGGGAGACACTGAGAGAGAGACAGCAGCACCCATGGGAGACACTGAGAGAGAGACAGCAGCACCCATGGGTGACAGTGGAAGAGAGGCAACAGCACCCATGAGTGACAGCGGGAGAGAGGCAGCAGCACCCATGGGAGACAACGCAAGAGAGGAAACAGCACCCATGGGAGACAATGCACGAGACGCAACAGCACCCATGGGTGACACCGAGACGGAGACAACAGCACCCATGGGTGACACCGAGAGGGAAACAACAGCACCCATGGGTGACACCGAGAGGGAAACAACAGCATCCATGGGTGGTAGCAGGCAAGAGACAACAGCACCCATGGGTGTTAGCGGGAGAGAGAGAACAGCACCCATGGGTGACAACGGGAGAGAGAGAACAGCACCCATGGGTTCTCCTATGGAAGCCGTCTGGGAGCCAATGGCGCCCATGGGTGATGTTGTGGGAGAGTCAACAGCACCCATGGGTGACCCCAGCTGGGACCATGCAGCACCTATGGGTGGCACTGGGATGGACCCTGCAGCACCCATGGGTGACCCCGCCTGGGATCCAATGGGTCCCATGGGTGACAGCTTGAGACCTATGGGTGACGCTGGCAGGGAGCCTCCGGCACCCATGGGTGCTGATATAAGAACCGGAAGTTACACCGCAGCACCCATGGGTGACACTGGCACGGACACCGCAGCACCCATGGGTGACACCGGGAGGGACCACTCAGCACCCATGGGTGACACTGGAAAGGAGCCAACAGCACCCATGCGTGCCAGTTTGAGCCCTATGGGTGACACCTTGGGACCTGTGAGTGACACCACAGCACCCATGGGTGACAGCTTGGAAGCCACGGGTGATGCTGGGGTGTCCATGGGTGCTGCTTTGGGACGCATGGGTGACACCCCAGCCCCCATGGGTGATGCTTTGGTGTCTGTGGCTGAGCCCCTAGCACCCATGGGTGACACCTTGGGAGCCATGGGTGTCACCCCAGCACCCAGCAGTGACCCCATGGCACCCATGGGTGATGCTTTGGTACCTATGGGTGACACCCCAGCACCCATGGGTGATCCCTTTATACCCATAGGTGACGCATTGACCCCCACTAATGTCACCCTCCTGCCCCCCAGTGTCACCCCAGCACCCATGGGTGCCCCTGTGGCCCCCCCCATTGACACCCCAGCACCCATCAGCATCACCCTGGCACCCAATGGGCTCACCCCGTCACCCATGGGTGCCCCTTTGTCACCCATGGGTGCCCCCCCCCGCCGGGCCATCCTGCGCGAGGCCACCTTCCGATGGACCTCCCTGCGCCCTGGATGTGACGTCACCAAGGGCAGCGGTGACGTCATCAAGGCTGCTCCAGTGGCGTTCAGCGATGCTCACGTGATCTCTGGGACCCCATTGGTGACGTCAGAGACCCTGTTGGTGACGTCAGAACCCCCACTGATGACCTCAGCACCCCCATTGGTGACGTCAGAGACCCCATTGGTGATGTCGGGATCCTCACTGATGACGTCAGAGACCCCACTGATGACGTCAGAGACCCCAATGATGACGTCAGGACCCTCATTGGTGACGTCAGAGACCCCGCTCGTGATGTCAGGACCCCCATTGGTGACATCAGAGACCCTGTTGGTGACGTCAGGACCCCTGCTGATGACATCAGAGACCCCATTGATGACATCAGAGACCCCATTGATGACATCACAGACCCCGCTGGTGACGTCAGAGACCCCATTGATGACGTCAGAGACCCCGCTGGTGACGTCAGAGACCCCATTGATGACGTCACAGACCCCGCTGCTGACGTCAGAGACCCCATTGATGACGTCACAGACCCCGCTGGTGACGTCAGGCCCTGCCCCCCCGCCCCTCGGGGCCCCCCCCCGCCGCCCCTTGCTCCGGGCCCCCCGCTTCACGCCCGGCCCCGCCCACCTCCGCATCTACCAATCACTGGCCGAGGGCGACGCTGACGTCACGGTGCCCCCTGGTGATGTCATCGCTGAGGGCGGGGCCGCTCCCCCCCTCCCCACCACGCCCCCCGAGGCCGCCTCCACCAATGGCAGCGCCCGGAGGCCCTTCCCCAACCACTTGGCCCTGCCCCGCTTCGGTGACGTCACCAAGGAGGGCGGTGACGTCACCAAGGAGGGCGGTGACGTCACCAAGGAGGGCGGTGACGTCATCGATGACATGGCGCGGGTCTACAGCCTCCTGAGCAGGGCCCGGGTGCAGCTGGACTCCATCGACCGGTGCCGATGGCACCCACCCACGGTGAGCACCCAGTGGCACCCATGGGACCCCCACCCATAGGGACCTCCATAGGGGACCCCCCCCAATGGCACCCATGGGACCCCCACCCATAGGAACCCCCATAGGGGACCCCCCAACAGCACCCATGGGACCCCCCACCCATAGGGACCCCCCCCAATGGCACCCATGGGACCCCCACCCATAGGAACCGCCATAGGAGACCCCCCCCAATGGCACCCATGGGACCCCCACCCATAGGAACCCCCATAGGGGACCCCCCAACAGCACCCATGGGACCCCCCACCCATAGGGACCCCCCCCAATGGCACCCATGGGACCCCCACCCATAGGAACCCCCATAGGGGACCTCCCAATGGCACCCATGGGACCCCCCACCCATAGGGACCCCCATAGGGGACCCCCCAACAGCACCCATGGGACCCCCCACCCCTGACATCCACTTTTGGGGACACCCTTGGGTGCTGGGCCCTGGTTTGGGTCTCACCCCCCCTCCCCCCATAGGTGTCAGCAGGAGATGGGCCCAAAGAGCTGGAGGAGGCTGAGGGGGGACCTGGAGACCCCCAGGTGGGTGCTGGGGGCACCCATGGGTGCTATGAGGGGCACTGGGTTCTGTGGGTGTCAATGAGTGCTATGGGGGGCAATGGGTGCTGTGGGTGGTCAATGGGTGCTATGGGTGTCAATGGGTTCTCTGGGGTCAGTGGGTGTCAATGGCTATCAATGGTTGGCAATGGGTGCTGTGGGGTCAATGGGTGTCAATGGGTATCAATGGGTGTCAATGGGTATCAATGGGTATCAATGGTGTCAATGGGTATCAATGGGTATCAATGGTGTCAATGGGTATCTATGGGTATCAATGGGGGTCAATGGGTGTCAATGGGTATCAGTGGGTATCAATGGTGTCAATGGGTGTCAATGGGTATCAATGGGTATCAATGGGTGTCAATGGGTATCAATGGGTATCAATGGGTATCAATGGGTATCAGTGGGTATCAATGGGTGTC